>NW_027332050.1:300000-600000 GCF_048418815.1 Hemitrygon akajei | reverse complement strand
ACTGGAACGTACCAATGCAGAATTCCAAATAAATTTGCACTAACCTGTACCCGTCCATAACCTCCCTGTCTCACTGGAACGTAGCACTGCAGAACTCCACACAAATTTGCTCTGAACCTGTACCCTCCATAAACTCCTTGTCTCACTGGAACGTACCAATGCAGAATTCCACACAAATATGCCCTGAACCTGTACCCGCCCATAACCTCCTTGTCTCACTGGAACGCACCAATGCAGAACTCCACACAAATTTGCCCTGAACCTGTACCCCTCCATAACCTCCCTGTCTCACTGGAGCGTACCAATGCAGAACACCACACAAATATGCCCTGAACCTGTACCCCTCCATAACCTCCCTGTCTGACTGGAACGTACCAATGCAGAACTCCACACAAATATGCCGTAAACCTGTACCCCTCCATAACCTCCCTGTCTCACTGGAACGTACCCCTGCAGAACTCCACACAAATAGGCCCTGAACCTGTACCCTCCATAACGTCCCTGTCTCACTAAAACGTACCAATGCAGAACTACACACAAATATGCCATGAACCTGTACATCTCCATAACCTCCCTGTCTCACTGAAAGGTACCAATGCAGAATTCCAAACAAATATGCCCTGAACCTGTACCCCTCCATAACCTCCCAGTCACACTGGAACGTACCAACGCAGAACTCCAGACAAATATACCCTGAACCTGCAAGCCTCCATAACTTCCCTGTCTGACTGGAACGTACCAATGCAGAACTCCACACAAATATGCCCTGAACCTGTACCCTCCATAAACTCCTTGTCTCACTGGAGTGTACCAATGCAGAACTCCACACAAATATGCCCTGAACCTGTACCCCTCCATAACCGCCCTGTCTCACTGGAAAGTACCAATGTAGAATTCCACACAAATATGCACTGAACCTGTACCCGCCCATAACCTCCTTGTCTCACTGGAACGCACCAATGCAGAACTCCACACAAATTTGCCCTGAACCTGTACCCCTCCATAACTTCCCTGTCTCACTGGAGCGTACCAATGCAGAACTCCACACAAATATGCCCTGAACCTGTACCCCTCCATAACCGCCCTGTCTCACTGGAAAGTACCAATGCAGAAATCCACACAAATATGCCCTGAACCTGTATCGCTCCATAACCTCCCTGTCTGACTGGAACGTACCAATGCAGAACTCCACACAAATATGCCATGAACCTGTAACCTTCATAACCTCCCTGTCTCACTGGAACGTACCAATACAGAACTACACACGAATATGCCCTGAACCTGTACCCTCCATAATCTCCCTGTCTCACTTGAACGTACCAATGCAGAACTCCACACAAATATGCCCTGAACCTGTACCCTCCATAACCTCCCTGTCTCACTGGAACGTACCACTGCAGAACTCCGCACAAATATGCCCTGAACCTGTACCCTGCATAACCTCGCTGTCTCACTGGAATGTACCAATGCAGAACTACACACAAATATGCATTGAACCTGTACCTCTCCATAACCTCCCTGTCTCACTGGAACGTACCAATGCAGAATTCCAAATACATTTGCCCTGAACCTGTCCCCGTCCATAACCTCCCTGTCTCACTGGAACGTACCAATGCAAAACTCCACACAAATTTGCTCTGAACCTGTACCCTCCATAACCTCCCTGTCTCAGTGGAACGTAGCACTGCAGAACTCCACACAAATTTGCTCTGAACCTGTACCCTCCATAAACTCCTTGTCTCACTGGAACGTACCAATGCAGAATTCCACACAAATATGCCCTGAACCTGTACCCGCCCATAACCTCCTTGTCTCACTGGAACGCACCAATGCAGAGCTCCACACAAATTTGCCCTGAACCTGTACCCCTCCATAACCTCCCTGTCTCACTGGAACGTACCACTGCAGAACTCCACACAAATAGGCCCTGAACCTGTACCCTCCATAACCTCCGTGTCTCACTGGAACGTACCAAAGCAGAACTACACACAAATATGCCGTGAATCTGTACCTCTCCATAACCTCCTTGTCTCACTGGAAGGTACCAATGCAGAATTCCAAACAAATATGCCCTGAACCTGTAACCCTCCATAACCTCCCAGTCACACTGGAACGTACCAACGCAGAACTCCAGACAAATATACCCTGAACCTGCAAGCCTCCATAACTTCCCTGTCTGACTGGAACGTACCAATGCAGAACTCCACACAAATATGCCCTGAACCTGTACCCTCCATAAACTCCTTGTCTCACTGGAACGTACCAATGCAGAACTCCACACAAATATGCCCTCAACCTGTCCCCCTCCATAACCTCCCTGTCTCACTGGAAAGTACCAATGCAGAAATCCACACAACTATGCCATGAACCTGTATCGCTCCATAACCTCCCTGTCTGACTGGAACGTACCAATGCAGAACTCCACACAAATATGCAATGAACCTGTAACCTTCATAACCTCCCTGTCTCAGTGGAACGTACCAATACAGAACTCAACACAACTATGCCCTGAACCTGTACCCTCCATAAACTCCTTGTCTCACTGGAACGTACCAATGCAGAATTTCACACAAATATGCCCTGAACCTCTAACCGCCCATAACCTCCTTGTCTCACTGGAACGTACCAATGCAGACTCCACACAAATATGCCTTGAACCTGTACGCCTCCTTAACCTCCCTGTCTCACTGGAACGCACCAATGCCGAACTCCACTCAAATAAGCCCGGATCCTGTACCGTGCATAACCTCTCTGTCTCACTGGAACGTACCATTGCAGAACACCACACAAATATGCCCTGAACCTGTACCCCTCCATAACCTCCCTGTCTCACTGGAACGTACCACTGCAGAACTCCACACAAATATGCCCTGAACCTGTACCCTGCATAACCTCGCTGTCTCACTGGAATGTACCAATGCAGAACTACACACAAATATGCATTGAACCTGTACCTCTCCATAACCTCCCTGTCTCACTGGAACGTAACAATGCAGAATTCCAAATAAATTTGCCCTCAACCTGTCCCCGTCCATAACCTCCCTGTCTCACTGGAACGTACCAATGCAAAACTCCACACAAATTTGCTCTGAACCTGTACCCTCCATAACCACCCTGTCTCAGTGGAACGTAGCACTGCAGAACTCCACACAAATTTGCTCTGAACCTGTACCCTCCATAAACTCCTTGTCTCACTGGAACGTACCAATGCAGAATTCCACACAAATATGCCCTGAACCTGTACCCGCCCATAACCTCCTTGTCTCACTGGAACGCACCAATGCAGAACTCCACACAAATTTGCCCTGAACCTGTACCCCTCCATAACCTCCCTGTCTCACTGGAACGTACCACTGCAGAACTCCACACAAATAGGCCCTGAACCTGTACCCTCCATAACCTCCGTGTCTCACTGGAACGTACCAAAGCAGAACTACACACAAATATGCCGTGAATCTGTACCTCTCCATAACCTCCTTGTCTCACTGGAAGGTACCAATGCAGAATTCCAAACAAATATGCCCTGAACCTGTAACCCTCCATAACGTCCCAGTCACACTGGAACGTACCAACGCAGAACTCCAGACAAATATACCCTGAACCTGCAAGCCTCCATAACTTCCCTGTCTGACTGGAACGTACCAATGCAGAACTCCACACAAATATGCCCTGAACCTGTACCCTCCATAAACTCCTTGTCTCACTGGAACGTACCAATGCAGAACTCCACACAAATATGCCCTCAACCTGTCCCCCTCCATAACCTCCCTGTCTCACTGGAAAGTACCAATGCAGAAATCCACACAACTATGCCATGAACCTGTATCGCTCCATATCCTCCCTGTCTGACTGGAACGTACCAATGCAGAACTCCACACAAATATGCAATGAACCTGTAACCTTCATAACCTCCCTGTCTCAGTGGAACGTACCAATACAGAACTCCACACAACTATGCCCTGAACCTGTACCCTCCATAAACTCCTTGTCTCACTGGAACGTACCAATGCAGAATTTCACACAAATATGCCCTGAACCTCTAACCGCCCAAAACCTCCTTGTCTCACTGGAACGTACCAATGCAGACTCCACACAAATATGCCTTGAACCTGTACGCTTCCGTAACCTCCCTGTCTCACTGGAACGCACCAATGCCGAACTCCACTCAAATAAGCCCGGATCCTGTACCGTGCATAACCTCTCTGTCTCACTGGAACGTACCATTGCAGAACACCACACAAATATGCCCTGAACCTGTACCCCTCCATAACCTCCCTGTCTCACTGGAGCGTACCAATGCAGAACTCCACACAAATATGCCCTGAACCTGTACCCCTCCATAACCGCCCTGTCTCACTGGAAAGTACCAATGCAGAAATCCACACAAATATGCCCTGAACCTGTATCGCTCCATAACCTCCCTGTCTGACTGGAACGTACCAATGCAGAACTCCACACAAATATGCCATGAACCTGTAACCATCATAACCTCCCTGTCTCACTGGAACATACCAATACAGAACTACACACGAATATGCCCTGAACCTGTACCCTCCATAATCTCCCTGTCTCACTTGAACGTACCAATGCAGAACTCCACACAAATATGCCCTGAACCTGTACCCTGCATAACCTCGCTGTCTCACTGGAATGTACCAATGCAGAACTACACACAAATATGCCCTGAACCTGTACCCCTCCATAACCTCCCTGTCTCACGGGAGCGTACCAATGCAGAACTCCACACAAATATGCCCTGAACCTGTACCCCTCCATAACCTCCCTGTCTGACTGGAACATACCAATGCAGAACTCCACACAAATATGCCGTAAACCTATACCCCTCCATAACCTCCCTGTCTCACTGGAACGTACCACTGCAGAACTCCACACAAATAGGCCCTGAACTTGTACCCTCCATAACCTCCCTGTCTCACTGGAACGTACCACTGCAGAACTCCACACAAATAGGCCCTGAACCTGTACCCTCCATAACCTCCGTGTCTCACTGGAACGTACCAATGCAGAACTACACACAAATATGCCGTGAATCTGTACCTCTCCATAACCTCCCTGTCTCACTGGAAGGTACCAATGCAGAATTCCAAACAAATATGCCCTGAACCTGTAACCCTCCATAACCTCCCAGTCATACTGGAACGTACCAACGCAGAACTCCAGACAAATATACCCTGAACCTGCAAGCCTCCATAACTTCCCTGTCTGACTGGAACGTACCAATGCAGAACTCCACACAAATATGCCCTGAACCTGTACCCTCCATAAACTCCTTGTCTCACTGGAACGTACCAATGCAGAACTCCAAACAAATATGCCCTGAACCTGTACCCCTCCATAAACTCCCAGTCACACTGGAACGTACCAACGCAGAACTCCAGACAGATATACCCTGAACCGTTACCCCTCCATAACCTCCCTGTCTCACTGGAACGTACCAATGCAAAACTCCACACAAATATGCCCTGAACCTGTGCCCTCCATAACCTCCCTGTCTCACTGGAAAGTACCAATGCAGAAATCCACACAACTATGCCATGAACCTGTATCGCTCCATAACCTCCCTGTCTGACTGGAACGTACCAATGCAGAACTCCACACAAATATGCAATGAACCTGTAACCTTCATAACCTCCCTGTCTCAGTGGAACGTACCAATACAGAACTCAACACAACTATGCCCTGAACCTGTACCCTCCATAAACTCCTTGTCTCACTGGAACGTACCAATGCAGAATTTCACACAAATATGCCCTGAACCTCTAACCGCCCATAACCTCCTTGTCTCACTGGAACGTACCAATGCAGACTCCACACAAATATGCCTTGAACCTGTACGCCTCCTTAACCTCCCTGTCTCACTGGAACGCACCAATGCCGAACTCCACTCAAATAAGCCCGGATCCTGTACCGTGCATAACCTCTCTGTCTCACTGGAACGTACCATTGCAGAACACCACACAAATATGCCCTGAACCTGTACCCCTCCATAACCTCCCTGTCTCACTGGAACGTACCACTGCAGAACTCCACACAAATATGCCCTGAACCTGTACCCTGCATAACCTCGCTGTCTCACTGGAATGTACCAATGCAGAACTACACACAAATATGCATTGAACCTGTACCTCTCCATAACCTCCCTGTCTCACTGGAACGTAACAATGCAGAATTCCAAATAAATTTGCCCTCAACCTGTCCCCGTCCATAACCTCCCTGTCTCACTGGAACGTACCAATGCAAAACTCCACACAAATTTGCTCTGAACCTGTACCCTCCATAACCACCCTGTCTCAGTGGAACGTAGCACTGCAGAACTCCACACAAATTTGCTCTGAACCTGTACCCTCCATAAACTCCTTGTCTCACTGGAACGTACCAATGCAGAATTCCACACAAATATGCCCTGAACCTGTACCCGCCCATAACCTCCTTGTCTCACTGGAACGCACCAATGCAGAACTCCACACAAATTTGCCCTGAACCTGTACCCCTCCATAACCTCCCTGTCTCACTGGAACGTACCACTGCAGAACTCCACACAAATAGGCCCTGAACCTGTACCCTCCATAACCTCCGTGTCTCACTGGAACGTACCAAAGCAGAACTACACACAAATATGCCGTGAATCTGTACCTCTCCATAACCTCCTTGTCTCACTGGAAGGTACCAATGCAGAATTCCAAACAAATATGCCCTGAACCTGTAACCCTCCATAACGTCCCAGTCACACTGGAACGTACCAACGCAGAACTCCAGACAAATATACCCTGAACCTGCAAGCCTCCATAACTTCCCTGTCTGACTGGAACGTACCAATGCAGAACTCCACACAAATATGCCCTGAACCTGTACCCTCCATAAACTCCTTGTCTCACTGGAACGTACCAATGCAGAACTCCACACAAATATGCCCTCAACCTGTCCCCCTCCATAACCTCCCTGTCTCACTGGAAAGTACCAATGCAGAAATCCACACAACTATGCCATGAACCTGTATCGCTCCATATCCTCCCTGTCTGACTGGAACGTACCAATGCAGAACTCCACACAAATATGCAATGAACCTGTAACCTTCATAACCTCCCTGTCTCAGTGGAACGTACCAATACAGAACTCCACACAACTATGCCCTGAACCTGTACCCTCCATAAACTCCTTGTCTCACTGGAACGTACCAATGCAGAATTTCACACAAATATGCCCTGAACCTCTAACCGCCCAAAACCTCCTTGTCTCACTGGAACGTACCAATGCAGACTCCACACAAATATGCCTTGAACCTGTACGCTTCCTTAACCTCCCTGTCTCACTGGAACGCACCAATGCCGAACTCCACTCAAATAAGCCCGGATCCTGTACCGTGCATAACCTCTCTGTCTCACTGGAACGTACCATTGCAGAACACCACACAAATATGCCCTGAACCTGTACCCCTCCATAACCTCCCTGTCTCACTGGAGCGTACCAATGCAGAACTCCACACAAATATGCCCTGAACCTGTACCCCTCCATAACCGCCCTGTCTCACTGGAAAGTACCAATGCAGAAATCCACACAAATATGCCCTGAACCTGTATCGCTCCATAACCTCCCTGTCTGACTGGAACGTACCAATGCAGAACTCCACACAAATATGCCATGAACCTGTAACCATCATAACCTCCCTGTCTCACTGGAACATACCAATACAGAACTACACACGAATATGCCCTGAACCTGTACCCTCCATAATCTCCCTGTCTCACTTGAACGTACCAATGCAGAACTCCACACAAATATGCCCTGAACCTGTACCCTGCATAACCTCGCTGTCTCACTGGAATGTACCAATGCAGAACTACACACAAATATGCCCTGAACCTGTACCCCTCCATAACCTCCCTGTCTCACGGGAGCGTACCAATGCAGAACTCCACACAAATATGCCCTGAACCTGTACCCCTCCATAACCTCCCTGTCTGACTGGAACATACCAATGCAGAACTCCACACAAATATGCCGTAAACCTATACCCCTCCATAACCTCCCTGTCTCACTGGAACGTACCACTGCAGAACTCCACACAAATAGGCCCTGAACTTGTACCCTCCATAACCTCCCTGTCTCACTGGAACGTACCACTGCAGAACTCCACACAAATAGGCCCTGAACCTGTACCCTCCATAACCTCCGTGTCTCACTGGAACGTACCAATGCAGAACTACACACAAATATGCCGTGAATCTGTACCTCTCCATAACCTCCCTGTCTCACTGGAAGGTACCAATGCAGAATTCCAAACAAATATGCCCTGAACCTGTAACCCTCCATAACCTCCCAGTCACACTGGAACGTACCAACGCAGAACTCCAGACAAATATACCCTGAACCTGCAAGCCTCCATAACTTCCCTGTCTGACTGGAACGTACCAATGCAGAACTCCACACAAATATGCCCTGAACCTGTACCCTCCATAAACTCCTTGTCTCACTGGAACGTACCAATGCAGAACTCCACACAAATATGCCCTCAACCTGTCCCCCTCCATAACCTCCCTGTCTCACTGGAAAGTACCAATGCAGAAATCCACACAAATATGCCCTGAACCTGTATCGCTCCATAACCTCCCTGTCTGACTGGAACGTACCAATGCAGAACTCCACACAAATTTGCTCTGAACCTGTACCCTCCAAAACCTCCCTGTCTCACTGGAACGTACCAATGCAGAACTACACACAAATATGCCCTGAACCTGTACCTCACCATAAACTCCCTGTCTCACTGGAACGTACCAATGCAGAACTCCAAACAAATATGCCCTGAACCTGTACCCCTCCATAAACTCCCAGTCACACTGGAACGTACCAACGCAGAACTCCAGACAGATATACCCTGAACCGTTACCCCTCCATAACCTCCCTGTCTCACTGGAACGTACCAATGCAAAACTCCACACAAATATGCCCTGAACCTGTGCCCTCCATAATCTCCCTGTCTCACTGGAACGTACCAATGCAGAACTCCACACAAATTTGCCCTGAACCTGTACCACTCCATATCCTCCCTGTCTCACTGGAACGTACCAATGCAGAAATCCACACAAATATGCCCTGAACCTGTACCCCTCCATAACCTCCCTGTCTCACGGGAGCGTACCAATGCAGAACTCCACACAAATATGCCCTGAACCTGTACCCCTCCATAACCTCCCTGTCTGACTGGAACATACCAATGCAGAACTCCACACAAATATGCCGTAAACCTGTACCCCTCCATAACCTCCCTGTCTCACTGGAACGTACCACTGCAGAACTCCACACAAATAGGCCCTGAACCTGTACCCTCCATAACCTCCCTGTCTGACTGGAACGTACCAATGCAGAACTCCACACAACTATGCCCTGAACCTGTACCCTCCATAAACTCCTTGTCTCACTGGAACGTACCAATGCAGAATTTCACACAAATATGCCCTGAACCTCTAACCGTCCATAACCTCCTTGTCTCACTGGAACGTACCAATGCAGACTCCACACAAATATGCCTTGAACCTGTACGCCTCCTTAACCTCCCTGTCTCACTGGAACGCACCAATGCCGAACTCCACTCAAATAAGCCCGAATCCTGTACTGTGCATAACCTCTCTGTCTCACTGGAACGTACCATTGCAGAACACCACACAAATATGCCCTGAACCTGTACCCCTCCATAACCTCCCTGTCTCACTGGAACGTACCACTGCAGAACTCCACACAAATATGCCCTGAACCTGTACCCTGCATAACCTCGCTGTCTCACTGGAATGTACCAATGCAGAACTACACAGAAATATGCATTGAACCTGTACCTCTCCATAACCTCCCTGTCTCACTGGAACGTACCAATGCAGAATTCCAAATAAATTTGCACTAACCTGTACCCGTCCATAACCTCCCTGTCTCACTGGAACGTAGCACTGCAGAACTCCACACAAATTTGCTCTGAACCTGTACCCTCCATAAACTCCTTGTCTCACTGGAACGTACCAATGCAGAATTCCACACAAATATGCCCTGAACCTGTACCCGCCCATAACCTCCTTGTCTCACTGGAACGCACCAATGCAGAACTCCACACAAATTTGCCCTGAACCTGTACCCCTCCATAACCTCCCTGTCTCACTGGAGCGTACCAATGCAGAACACCACACAAATATGCCCTGAACCTGTACCCCTCCATAACCTCCCTGTCTGACTGGAACGTAACAATGCAGAACTCCACACAAATATGCCGTAAACCTGTACCCCTCCATAACCTCCCTGTCTCACTGGAACGTACCCCTGCAGAACTCCACACAAATAGGCCCTGAACCTATACCCTCCATAACGTCCCTGTCTCACTAAAACGTACCAATGCAGAACTACACACAAATATGCCATGAACCTGTACATCTCCATAACCTCCCTGTCTCACTGAAAGGTACCAATGCAGAATTCCAAACAAATATGCCCTGAACCTGTACCCCTCCATAACCTCCCAGTCACACTGGAACGTACCAACGCAGAACTCCAGACAAATATACCCTGAACCTGCAAGCCTCCATAACTTCCCTGTCTGACTGGAACGTACCAATGCAGAACTCCACACAAATATGCCCTGAACCTGTACCCTCCATAAACTCCTTGTCTCACTGGAGCGTACCAATGCAGAACTCCACACAAATATGCCCTGCACCTGTACCCCTCCATAACCGCCCTGTCTCACTGGAAAGTACCAATGTAGAATTCCACACAAATATGCACTGAACCTGTACCCGCCCATAACCTCCTTGTCTCACTGGAACGCACCAATGCAGAACTCCGCACAAATGTGCCCTGAACCTGTACCCCTCCATAACTTCCCTGTCTCACTGGAGCGTACCAATGCAGAACTCCACACCAATATGCCCTGAACCTGTACCCCTCCATAACCGCCCTGTCTCACTGGAAAGTACCAATGCAGAAATCCACACAAATATGCCCTGAACCTGTATCGCTCCATAACCTCCCTGTCTGACTGGAACGTACAAATGCAGAACTCCACACAAATATGCCATGAACCTGTAACCTTCATAAACTCCCTGTCTCACTGGAACGTACCAATACAGAACTACACACGAATATGCCCTGAACCTGTACCCTCCATAATCTCCCTGTCTCACTTGAACGTACCAATGCAGAACTCCACACAAATATGCCCTGAACCTGTACCCTCCATAACCTCCCTGTCTCACTGGAACGTTCCACTGCAGAACTCCGCACAAATATGCCCTGAACCTGTACCCTGCATAACCTCGCTGTCTCACTGGAATGTACCAATGCAGAACTACACACAAATATGCATTGAACCTGTACCTCTCCATAACCTCCCTGTCTCACTGGAACGTACCAATGCAGAATTCCAAATAAATTTGCCCTGAACCTGTCCCCGTCCATAACCTCCCTGTCTCACTGGAACGTACCAATGCAAAACTCCACACAAATTTGCTCTGAACCTGTACCCTCCATAACCTCCCTGTCTCAGTGGAACGTAGCACTGCAGAACTCCACACAAATTTGCTCTGAACCTGTACCCTCCATAAACTCCTTGTCTCACTGGAACGTACCAATGCAGAATTCCACACAAATATGCCCTGAACCTGTACCCGCCCATAACCTCCTTGTCTCATTGGAACGCACCAATGCAGAACTCCACACAAATTTGCCCTGAACCTGTACCCCTCCATAACCTCCCTGTCTCACTGGAACGTACCACTGCAGAACTCCACACAAATAGGCCCTGAACCTGTACCCTCCATAACCTCCGTGTCTCACTGGAACGTACCAAAGCAGAACTACACACAAATATGCCGTGAATCTGTACCTCTCCATAACCTCCTTGTCTCACTGGAAGGTACCAATGCAGAATTCCAAACAAATATGCCCTGAACCTGTAACCCTCCATAACCTCCCAGTCACACTGGAACGTACCAACGCAGAACTCCAGACAAATATACCCTGAACCTGCAAGCCTCCATAACTTCCCTGTCTGACTGGAACGTACCAATGCAGAACTCCACACAAATATGCCCTGAACCTGTACCCTCCATAAACTCCTTGTCTCACTGGAACGTACCAATGCAGAACTCCACACAAATATGCCCTCAACCTGTCCCCCTCCATAACCTCCCTGTCTCACTGGAAAGTACCAATGCAGAAATCCACACAACTATGCCATGAACCTGTATCGCTCCATAACCTCCCTGTCTGACTGGAACGTACCAATGCAGAACTCCACACAAATATGCAATGAACCTGTAACCTTCATAACCTCCCTGTCTCAGTGGAACGTACCAATACAGAACTCCACACAACTATGCCCTGAACCTGTACCCTCCATAAACTCCTTGTCTCACTGGAACGTACCAATGCAGAATTTCACACAAATATGCCCTGAACCTCTAACCGCCCATAACCTCCTTGTCTCACTGGAACGTACCAATGCAGACTCCACACAAATATGCCTTGAACCTGTACGCCTCCTTAACCTCCCTGTCTCACTGGAACGCACCAATGCCGAACTCCACTCAAATAAGCCCGGATCCTGTACCGTGCATAACCTCTCTGTCTCACTGGAACGTACCATTGCAGAACACCACACAAATATGCCCTGAACCTGTACCCCTCCATAACCTCCCTGTCTCACTGGAACGTACCACTGCAGAACTCCACACAAATATGCCCTGAACCTGTACCCTGCATAACCTCGCTGTCTCACTGGAATGTACCAATGCAGAACTACACACAAATATGCATTGAACCTGTACCTCTCCATAACCTCCCTGTCTCACTGGAACGTAACAATGCAGAATTCCAAATAAATTTGCCCTCAACCTGTCCCCGTCCATAACCTCCCTGTCTCACTGGAACGTACCAATGCAAAACTCCACACAAATTTGCTCTGAACCTGTACCCTCCATAACCACCCTGTCTCAGTGGAACGTAGCACTGCAGAACTCCACACAAATTTGCTCTGAACTTGTGCACTCCATAATCTCCCTGTCTCACTGGAACGTACCAATGCAGAACTCCACACAAATTTGCCCTGAACCTCTACCACTCCATATCCTCCCTGTCTCACTGGAACGTACCAATGCAGAAATCCACACAAATATGCCCTGAACCTGTACCCCTCCATAACCTCCCTGTCTCACGGGAGCGTACCAATGCAGAACTCCACACAAATATGCCCTGAACCTGTACCCCTCCATAACCTCCCTGTCTGACTGGAACATACCAATGCAGAACTCCACACAAATATGCCGTAAACCTGTACCCCTCCATAACCTCCCTGTCTCACTGGAACGTACCAATGCAGACTCCACTCAAATATGCCTTGAACCTGTACGCCTCCTTAACCTCCCTGTCTCACTGGAACGCACCAATGCCGAACTCCACTCAAATAAGCCCGGATCCTGTACTGTGCATAACCTCTCTGTCTCACTGGAACGTACCATTGCAGAACACCACACAAATATGCCCTGAACCTGTACCCCTCCATAACCTCCCTGTCTCACTGGAACGTACCACTGCAGAACTCCACACAAATATCCCCTGAACCTGTACCCTGCATAACCTCGCTGTCTCACTGGAATGTACCAATGCAGAACTACACAGAAATATGCATTGAACCTGTACCTCTCCATAACCTCCCTGTCTCACTGGAACGTACCAATGCAGAATTCCAAATAAATTTGCACTAACCTGTACCCGTCCATAACCTCCCTGTCTCACTGGAACGTAGCACTGCAGAACTCCACACAAATTTGCTCTGAACCTGTACCCTCCATAAACTCCTTGTCTCACTGGAACGTACCAATGCAGAATTCCACACAAATATGCCCTGAACCTGTACCCGCCCATAACCTCCTTGTCTCACTGGAACGCACCAATGCAGAACTCCACACAAATTTGCCCTGAACCTGTACCCCTCCATAACCTCCCTGTCTCACTGGAGCGTACCAATGCAGAACACCACACAAATATGCCCTGAACCTGTACCCCTCCATAACCTCCCTGTCTGACTGGAACGTACCAATGCAGAACTCCACACAAATATGCCGTAAACCTGTACCCCTCCATAACCTCCCTGTCTCACTTGAACGTACCCCTGCAGAACTCCACATAAATTGGCCCTGAACCTGTACCCTCCATAACGTCCCTGTCTCACTAAAACGTACCAATGCAGAACTACACACAAATATGCCATGAACCTGTACATCTCCATAACCTCCCTGTCTCACTGAAAGGTACCAATGCAGAATTCCAAACAAATATGCCCTGAACCTGTACCCCTCCATAACCTCCCAGTCACACTGGAACGTACCAACGCAGAACTCCAGACAAATATACCCTGAACCTGCAAGCCTCCATAACTTCCCTGTCTGACTGGAACGTACCAATGCAGAACTCCACACAAATATGCCCTGAACCTGTACCCTCCATAAACTCCTTGTCTCACTGGAGCGTACCAATGCAGAACTCCACACAAATATGCCCTGAACCTGTACCCCTCCATAACCGCCCTGTCTCACTGGAAAGTACCAATGCAGAAATCCACACAAATATGCCCTGAACCTGTATCGCTCCATAACCTCCCTGTCTGACTGGAACGTACCAATGCAGAACTCCACACAAATATGCCATGAACCTGTAACCTTCATAACCTCCCTGTCTCACTGGAACGTACCAATACAGAACTACACACGAATATGCCCTGAACCTGTACCCTCCATAATCTCCCTGTCTCACTTGAACGTACCAATGCAGAACTCCACACAAATATGCCCTGAACCTGTACCCTCCATAACCTCCCTGTCTCACTGGAACGTACCACTGCAGAACTCCGCACAAATATGCCCTGAACCTGTACCCTGCATAACCTCGCTGTCTCACTGGAATGTACCAATGCAGAACTACACACAAATATGCATTGAACCTGTACCTCTCCATAACCTCCCTGTCTCACTGGAACGTACCAATGCAGAATTCCAAATAAATTTGCCCTGAACCTGTCCCCGTCCATAACCTCCCTGTCTCACTGGAACGTACCAATGCAAAACTCCACACAAATTTGCTCTGAACCTGTAGCCTCCATAACCTCCCTGTCTCAGTGGAACGTAGCACTGCAGAACTCCACACAAATTTGCTCTGAACCTGTACCCTCCATAAACTCCTTGTCTCACTGGAACGTACCAATGCAGAATTCCACACAAATATGCCCTGAACCTGTACCCGCCCATAACCTCCTTGTCTAACTGGAACGCACCAATGCAGAACTCCACACAAATTTTCCCTGAACCTGTACCCCTCCATAACCTCCCTGTCTCACTGGAACGTACCACTGCAGAACTCCACACAAATAGGCCCTGAACCTGTACCCTCCATAACCTCCGTGTCTCACTGGAACGTACCAAAGCAGAACTACACACAAATATGCCGTGAATCTGTACCTCTCCATAACCTCCTTGTCTCACTGGAAGGTACCAATGCAGAATTCCAAACAAATATGCCCTGAACCTGTAACCCTCCATAACCTCCCAGTCACACTGGAACGTACCAACGCAGAACTCCAGACAAATATACCCTGAACCTGCAAGCCTCCATAACTTCCCTGTCTGACTGGAACGTACCAATGCAGAACTCCACACAAATATGCCCTGAACCTGTACCCTCCATAAACTCCTTGTCTCACTGGAACGTACCAATGCAGAACTCCACACAAATATGCCCTCAACCTGTCCCCCTCCATAACCTCCCTGTCTCACTGGAAAGTACCAATGCAGAAATCCACACAACTATGCCATGAACCTGTATCTCTCCATAACCTCCCTGTCTGACTGGAACGTACCAATGCAGAACTCCACACAAATATGCAATGAACCTGTAACCTTCATAACCTCCCTGTCTCAGTGGAACGTACCAATACAGAACTCCACACAACTATGCCCTGAACCTGTACCCTCCATAAACTCCTTGTCTCACTGGAACGTACCAATGCAGAATTTCACACAAATATGCCCTGAACCTCTAACCGCCCATAACCTCCTTGTCTCACTGGAACGTACCAATGCAGAATTCCAAATAAATTTGCACTAACCTGTACCCGTCCATAACCTCCCTGTCTCACTGGAACGTAGCACTGCAGAACTCCACACAAATTTGCTCTGAACCTGTACCCTCCCTAAACTCCTTGTCTCACTGGAACGTACCAATGCAGAATTCCACACAAATATGCCCTGAACCTCTACCCGCCCATAACCTCCTTGTCTCACTGGAACGCACCAATGCAGAACTCCACACAAATTTGCCCTGAACCTGTACCCCTCAATAACCTCCCTGTCTCACTGGAGCGTACCAATGCAGAACACCACACAAATATGCCCTGAACCTGTACCCCTCCATAACCTCCCTGTCTGACTGGAACGTACCAATGCAGAACTCCACACAAATATGCCGTAAACCTGTACCCCTCCATAACCTCCCTGTCTCACTGGAACGTACCCCTGCAGAACTCCACACAAATAGGCCCTGAACCTGTACCCTCCATAACGTCCCTGTCTCACTAAAACGTACCAATGCAGAACTACACACAAATATGCCATGAAC
The DNA here is from genome assembly GCF_048418815.1 of Hemitrygon akajei. Lineage (NCBI taxonomy): Eukaryota > Metazoa > Chordata > Chondrichthyes > Myliobatiformes > Dasyatidae > Hemitrygon > Hemitrygon akajei. The sequence goes on along the minus strand of NW_027332050.1, from coordinate 583,335 downwards.
CTGTACATCTCCATAACCTCCCTGTCTCACTGAAAGGTACCAATGCAGAATTCCAAACAAATATGCCCTGAACCTGTACCCCTCCATAACCTCCCAGTCACACTGGAACGTACCAACGCAGAACTCCAGACAAATATACCCTGAACCTGCAAGCCTCCATAACTTCCCTGTCTGACTGGAACGTACCAATGCAGAACTCCACACAAATATGCCCTGAACCTGTACCCTCCATAAACTCCTTGTCTCACTGGAGCGTACCAATGCAGAACTCCACACAAATATGCCCTGAACCTGTACCCCTCCATAACCGCCCTGTCTCACTGGAAAGTACCAATGTAGAATTCCACACAAATATGCCCTGAACCTGTACCCTGCATAACCTCGCTGTCTCACTGGAATGTACCAATGCAGAACTACACACAAATATGCATTGAACCTGTACCTCTCCATAACCTCCCTGTCTCACTGGAACGTAACAATGCAGAATTCCAAATAAATTTGCCCTCAACCTGTCCCCGTCCATAACCTCCCTGTCTCACTGGAACGTACCAATGCAAAACTCCACACAAATTTGCTCTGAACCTGTACCCTCCATAACCACCCTGTCTCAGTGGAACGTAGCACTGCAGAACTCCACACAAATTTGCTCTGAACTTGTGCCCTCCATAATCTCCCTGTCTCACTGGAACGTACCAATGCAGAACTCCACACAAATTTGCCCTGAACCTGTACCACTCCATATCCTCCCTGTCTCACTGGAACGTACCAATGCAGAAATCCACACAAATATGCCCTGAACCTGTACCCCTCCATAACCTCCCTGTCTCACGGGAGCGTACCAATGCAGAACTCCACACAAATATGCCCTGAACCTGTACCCCTCCATAACCTCCCTGTCTGACTGGAACATACCAATGCAGAACTCCACACAAATATGCCGTAAACCTGTACCCCTCCATAACCTCCCTGTCTCACTGGAACGTACCAATGCAGACTCCACTCAAATATGCCTTGAACCTGTACGCCTCCTTAACCTCCCTGTCTCACTGGAACGCACCAATGCCGAACTCCACTCAAATAAGCCCGGATCCTGTACTGTGCATAACCTCTCTGTCTCACTGGAACGTACCATTGCAGAACACCACACAAATATGCCCTGAACCTGTACCCCTCCATAACCTCCCTGTCTCACTGGAACGTACCACTGCAGAACTCCACACAAATATCCCCTGAACCTGTACCCTGCATAACCTCGCTGTCTCACTGGAATGTACCAATGCAGAACTACACAGAAATATGCATTGAACCTGTACCTCTCCATAACCTCCCTGTCTCACTGGAACGTACCAATGCAGAATTCCAAATAAATTTGCACTAACCTGTACCCGTCCATAACCTCCCTGTCTCACTGGAACGTAGCACTGCAGAACTCCACACAAATTTGCTCTGAACCTGTACCCTCCATAAACTCCTTGTCTCACTGGAACGTACCAATGCAGAATTCCACACAAATATGCCCTGAACCTGTACCCGCCCATAACCTCCTTGTCTCACTGGAACGCACCAATGCAGAACTCCACACAAATTTGCCCTGAACCTGTACCCCTCCATAACCTCCCTGTCTCACTGGAGCGTACCAATGCAGAACACCACACAAATATGCCCTGAACCTGTACCCCTCCATAACCTCCCTGTCTGACTGGAACGTACCAATGCAGAACTCCACACAAATATGCCGTAAACCTGTACCCCTCCATAACCTCCCTGTCTCACTTGAACGTACCCCTGCAGAACTCCACACAAATAGGCCCTGAACCTGTACCCTCCATAACGTCCCTGTCTCACTAAAACGTACCAATGCAGAACTACACACAAATATGCCATGAACCTGTACATCTCCATAACCTCCCTGTCTCACTGAAAGGTACCAATGCAGAATTCCAAACAAATATGCCCTGAACCTGTACCCCTCCATAACCTCCCAGTCACACTGGAACGTACCAACGCAGAACTCCAGACAAATATACCCTGAACCTGCAAGCCTCCATAACTTCCCTGTCTGACTGGAACGTACCAATGCAGAACTCCACACAAATATGCCCTGAACCTGTACCCTCCATAAACTCCTTGTCTCACTGGAGCGTACCAATGCAGAACTCCACACAAATATGCCCTGAACCTGTACCCCTCCATAACCGCCCTGTCTCACTGGAAAGTACCAATGCAGAAATCCACACAAATATGCCCTGAACCTGTATCGCTCCATAACCTCCCTGTCTGACTGGAACGTACCAATGCAGAACTCCACACAAATATGCCATGAACCTGTAACCTTCATAACCTCCCTGTCTCACTGGAACGTACCAATACAGAACTACACACGAATATGCCCTGAACCTGTACCCTCCATAATCTCCCTGTCTCACTTGAACGTACCAATGCAGAACTCCACACAAATATGCCCTGAACCTGTACCCTCCATAACCTCCCTGTCTCACTGGAACGTACCACTGCAGAACTCCGCACAAATATGCCCTGAACCTGTACCCTGCATAACCTCGCTGTCTCACTGGAATGTACCAATGCAGAACTACACACAAATATGCATTGAACCTGTACCTCTCCATAACCTCCCTGTCTCACTGGAACGTACCAATGCAGAATTCCAAATAAATTTGCCCTGAACCTGTCCCCGTCCATAACCTCCCTGTCTCACTGGAACGTACCAATGCAAAACTCCACACAAATTTGCTCTGAACCTGTAGCCTCCATAACCTCCCTGTCTCAGTGGAACGTAGCACTGCAGAACTCCACACAAATTTGCTCTGAACCTGTACCCTCCATAAACTCCTTGTCTCACTGGAACGTACCAATGCAGAATTCCACACAAATATGCCCTGAACCTGTACCCGCCCATAACCTCCTTGTCTAACTGGAACGCACCAATGCAGATCTCCACACAAATTTGCCCTGAACCTGTACCCCTCCATAACCTCCCTGTCTCACTGGAACGTACCACTGCAGAACTCCACACAAATAGGCCCTGAACCTGTACCCTCCATAACCTCCGTGTCTCACTGGAACGTACCAAAGCAGAACTACACACAAATATGCCGTGAATCTGTACCTCTCCATAACCTCCTTGTCTCACTGGAAGGTACCAATGCAGAATTCCAAACAAATATGCCCTGAACCTGTAACCCTCCATAACCTCCCAGTCACACTGGAACGTACCAACGCAGAACTCCAGACAAATATACCCTGAACCTGCAAGCCTCCATAACTTCCCTGTCTGACTGGAACGTACCAATGCAGAACTCCACACAAATATGCCCTGAACCTGTACCCTCCATAAACTCCTTGTCTCACTGGAACGTACCAATGCAGAACTCCACACAAATATGCCCTCAACCTGTCCCCCTCCATAACCTCCCTGTCTCACTGGAAAGTACCAATGCAGAAATCCACACAACTATGCCATGAACCTGTATCTCTCCATAACCTCCCTGTCTGACTGGAACGTACCAATGCAGAACTCCACACAAATATGCAATGAACCTGTAACCTTCATAACCTCCCTGTCTCAGTGGAACGTACCAATACAGAACTCCACACAACTATGCCCTGAACCTGTACCCTCCATAAACTCCTTGTCTCACTGGAACGTACCAATGCAGAATTTCACACAAATATGCCCTGAACCTCTAACCGCCCATAACCTCCTTGTCTCACTGGAACGTACCAATGCAGAATTCCAAATAAATTTGCACTAACCTGTACCCGTCCATAACCTCCCTGTCTCACTGGAACGTAGCACTGCAGAACTCCACACAAATTTGCTCTGAACCTGTACCCTCCCTAAACTCCTTGTCTCACTGGAACGTACCAATGCAGAATTCCACACAAATATGCCCTGAACCTCTACCCGCCCATAACCTCCTTGTCTCACTGGAACGCACCAATGCAGAACTCCACACAAATTTGCCCTGAACCTGTACCCCTCAATAACCTCCCTGTCTCACTGGAGCGTACCAATGCAGAACACCACACAAATATGCCCTGAACCTGTACCCCTCCATAACCTCCCTGTCTGACTGGAACGTACCAATGCAGAACTCCACACAAATATGCCGTAAACCTGTACCCCTCCATAACCTCCCTGTCTCACTGGAACGTACCCCTGCAGAACTCCACACAAATAGGCCCTGAACCTGTACCCTCCATAACGTCCCTGTCTCACTAAAACGTACCAATGCAGAACTACACACAAATATGCCATGAACCTGTACATCTCCATAACCTCCCTGTCTCACTGAAAGGTACCAATGCAGAATTCCAAACAAATATGCCCTGAACCTGTACCCCTCCATAACCTCCCAGTCACACTGGAACGTACCAACGCAGAACTCCAGACAAATATACCCTGAACCTGCAAGCCTCCATAACTTCCCTGTCTGACTGGAACGTACCAATGCAGAACTCCACACAAATATGCCCTGAACCTGTACCCTCCATAAACTCCTTGTCTCACTGGAGCGTACCAATGCAGAACTCCACACAAATATGCCCTGAACCTGTACCCCTCCATAACCGCCCTGTCTCACTGGAAAGTACCAATGTAGAATTCCACACAAATATGCACTGAACCTGTACCCGCCCATAACCTCCTTGTCTCACTGGAACGCACCAATGCAGAACTCCACACAAATTTGCCCTGAACCTGTACCCCTCCATAACTTCCCTGTCTCACTGGGGCGTACCAATGCAGAACTCCACACAAATATGCCCTGAACCTGTACCCCTCCATAACCGCCCTGTCTCACTGGAAAGTACCAATGCAGAAATCCACACAAATATGCCCTGAACCTGTATCGCTCCATAACCTCCCTGTCTGACTGGAACGTACCAATGCAGAACTCCACACAAATATGCCATGAACCTGTAACCTTCATAACCTCCCTGTCTCACTGGAACGTACCAATACAGAACTACACACGAATATGCCCTGAACCTGTACCCTCCATAATCTCCCTGTCTCACTTGAACGTACCAATGCAGAACTCCACACAAATATGCCCTGAACCTCTAACCGCCCATAACCTCCTTGTCTCACTGGAACGTACCAATGCAGACTCCACACAAATATGCCTTGAACCTGTACGCCTCCTTAACCTCCCTGTCTCACTGGAACGCACCAATGCCGAACTCCACTCAAATAAGCCCGGATCCTGTACCGTGCATAACCTCTCTGTCTCACTGGAACGTACCATTGCAGAACACCACACAAATATGCCCTGAACCTGTACCCCTCCATAACCTCCCTGTCTCTCTGGAACGTACCACTGCAGAACTCCACACAAATATGCCCTGAACCTGTACCCTGCATAACCTCGCTGTCTCACTGGAATGTACCAATGCAGAACTACACAGAAATATGCATTGAACCTGTACCTCTCCATAACCTCCCTGTCTCACTGGAACGTACCAATGCAGAATTCCAAATAAATTTGCCCTCAACCTGTCCCCGTCCATAACCTCCCTGTCTCACTGGAACGTACCAATGCAAAACTCCACACAAATTTGCTCTGAACCTGTACCCTCCATAACCACCCTGTCTCAGTGGAACGTAGCACTGCAGAACTCCACACAAATTTGCTCTGAACCTGTACCCTCCATAAACTCCTTGTCTCACTGGAACGTACCAATGCAGAATTCCACACAAATATGCCCTGAACCTGTACCCGCCCATAACCTCCTTGTCTCACTGGAACGCACCAATGCAGAACTCCACACAAATTTGCCCTGAACCTGTACCCCTCCATAACCTCCCTGTCTCACTGGAACGTACCACTGCAGAACTCCACACAAATAGGCCCTGAACCTGTACCCTCCATAACCTCCGTGTCTCACTGGAACGTACCAAAGCAGAACTACACACAAATATGCCGTGAATCTGTACCTCTCCATAACCTCCTTGTCTCACTGGAAGGTACCAATGCAGAATTCCAAACAAATATGCCCTGAACCTGTAACCCTCCATAACGTCCCAGTCACACTGGAACGTACCAACGCAGAACTCCAGACAAATATACCCTGAACCTGCAAGCCTCCATAACTTCCCTGTCTGACTGGAACGTACCAATGCAGAACTCCACACAAATATGCCCTGAACCTGTACCCTCCATAAACTCCTTGTCTCACTGGAACGTACCAATGCAGAACTCCACACAAATATGCCCTCAACCTGTCCCCCTCCATAACCTCCCTGTCTCACTGGAAAGTACCAATGCAGAAATCCACACAACTATGCCATGAACCTGTATCGCTCCATATCCTCCCTGTCTGACTGGAACGTACCAATGCAGAACTCCACACAAATATGCAATGAACCTGTAACCTTCATAACCTCCCTGTCTCAGTGGAACGTACCAATACAGAACTCCACACAACTATGCCCTGAACCTGTACCCTCCATAAACTCCTTGTCTCACTGGAACGTACCAATGCAGAATTTCACACAAATATGCCCTGAACCTCTAACCGCCCATAACCTCCTTGTCTCACTGGAACGTACCAATGCAGACTCCACACAAATATGCCTTGAACCTGTACGCCTCCTTAACCTCCCTGTCTCACTGGAACGCACCAATGCCGAACTCCACTCAAATAAGCCCGGATCCTGTACCGTGCATAACCTCTCTGTCTCACTGGAACGTACCATTGCAGAACACCACACAAATATGCCCTGAACCTGTACCCCTCCATAACCTCCCTGTCTCTCTGGAACGTACCACTGCAGAACTCCACACAAATATGCCCTGAACCTGTACCCTGCATAACCTCGCTGTCTCACTGGAATGTACCAATGCAGAACTACACAGAAATATGCATTGAACCTGTACCTCTCCATAACCTCCCTGTCTCACTGGAACGTACCAATGCAGAATTCCAAATAAATTTGCACTAACCTGTACCCGTCCATAACCTCCCTGTCTCACTGGAACGTAGCACTGCAGAACTCCACACAAATTTGCTCTGAACCTGTACCCTCCCTAAACTCCTTGTCTCACTGGAACGTACCAATGCAGAATTCCACACAAATATGCCCTGAACCTGTACCCGCCCATAACCTCCTTGTCTCACTGGAACGCACCAATGCAGAACTCCACACAAATTTGCCCTGAACCTGTACCCCTCAATAACCTCCCTGTCTCACTGGAGCGTACCAATGCAGAACACCACACAAATATGCCCTGAACCTGTACCCCTCCATAACCTCCCTGTCTGACTGGAACGTACCAATGCAGAACTCCACACAAATATGCCGTAAACCTGTACCCCTCCATAACCTCCCTGTCTCACTGGAACGTACCCCTGCAGAACTCCACACAAATAGGCCCTGAACCTGTACCCTCCATAACGTCCCTGTCTCACTGGAACGTACCAATGCAGAACTACACACAAATATGCCATGAATCTGTACATCTCCATAACCTCCCTGTCTCACTGGAAGGTACCAATGCAGAATTCCAAACAAATATGCCATGAACCTCTAACCGCCCATAACCTCCTTGTCTCACTGGAACGTACCAAAGCAGACTCCACACAAATATGCCTTGAACCTGTACGCCTCCTTAACCTCCCTGTCTCACTGGGACGCACCAATGCCGAACTCCACTCAAATAAGCCCGGATCCTGTACCGTGCATAACCTCTCTGTCTCACTGGAACGTACCATTGCAGAACACCACACAAATATGCCCTGAACCTGTACCCCTCCATAACTTCCCTGTCTCACTGGAACGTACCACTGCAGAACTCCACACAAATATGCCCTGAACCTGTACCCTGCATAACCTCGCTGTCTCACTGGAATGTACCAATGCAGAACTACACAGAAATATGCATTGAACCTGTACCTCTCCATAACCTCCCTGTCTCACTGGAACGTACCAATGCAGAATTCCAAATAAATTTGCACTAACCTGTACCCGTCCATAACCTCCCTGTCTCACTGGAACGTAGCACTGCAGAACTCCACACAAATTTGCTCTGAACCTGTACCCTCCATAAACTCCTTGTCTCACTGGAACGTACCAATGCAGAATTCCACACAAATATGCCCTGAACCTGTACCCGCCCATAACCTCCTTGTCTCACTGGAACGCACCAATGCAGAACTCCACACAAATTTGCCCTGAACCTGTACCCCTCCATAACCACCCTGTCTCACTGGAGCGTACCAATGCAGAACACCACACAAATATGCCCTGAACCTGTACCCCTCCATAACCTCCCTGTCTGACTGGAACGTACCAATGCAGAACTCCACACAAATATGCCGTAAACCTGCACCCCTCCAAAACCTCCCTGTCTCACTGGAACGTACCCCTGCAGAACTCCACACAAATAGGCACTGAACCTGTACCCTCCATAACGTCCCTGTCTCACTGGAACGTACCAATGCAGAACTACACACAAATATGCCATGAACCTGTACATCTCCATAACCTCCCTGTCTCACTGGAAGGTACCAATGCAGAATTCCAAACAAATATGCCCTGAACCTGTACCCCTCCATAACCTCCCAGTCACACTGGAACGTACCAACGCAGAACTCCAGACAAATATACCCTGAACCTGCAAGCCTCCATAACTTCCCTGTCTGACTGGAACGTACCAATGCAGAACTCCACACAAATATGCCCTGAACCTGTACCCTCCATAAACTCCTTGTCTCACTGGAGCGTACCAATGCAGAACTCCACACAAATATGCCCTGAACCTGTACCCCTCCATAACCGCCCTGTCTCACTGGAAAGTACCAATGCAGAATTCCACACAGATATGCACTGAACCTGTACCCGCCCATAACCTCCTTGTCTCACTGGAACGCACCAATGCAGAACTCCACACAAATTTGCCCTGAACCTGTACCCCTCCATAACTTCACTGTCTCACTGGAGCGTACCAATGCAGAACTCCACACAAATATGCCCTGAACCTGTACCCCTCCATAACCGCCCTGTCTCACTGGAAAGTACCAATGCAGAAATCCACACAAATATGCCCTGAACCTGTATCGCTCCATAACCTCCCTGTCTGACTGGAACGTACCAATGCAGAACTCCACACAAATATGCCATGAACCTGTAACCTTCATAACCTCCCTGTCTCACTGGAACGTACCAATACAGAACTACACACGAATATGCCCTGAACCTGTACCCTCCATAATCTCCCTGTCTCACTTGAACGTACCAATGCAGAACTCCACACAAATATGCCCTGAACCTGTACCCTCCATAACCTCCCTGTCTCACTGGAACGTACCACTGCAGAACTCCACACAAATATGCCCTGAACCTGTACCCTGCATAACCTCGCTGTCTCACTGGAATGTACCAATGCAGAACTACACACAAATATGCCCTGAACCTGTACCCCTCCATAAACTCCCAGTCACACTGGAACGTACCAACGCAGAACTCCAGACAAATATACCCTGAACCGTTACCCCTCCATAACCTCCCTGTCTCACTGGAACGTACCAATGCAAAACTCCACACAAATTTGCTCTGAACCTGTACCCTCCATAACCTCCCTGTCTCAGTGGAACGTAGCACTGCAGAACTCCACACAAATTTGCTCTGAACCTGTACCCTCCATAAACTCCTTGTCTCACTGGAACGTACCAATGCAGAATTCCACACAAATATGCCCTGAACCTGTACCCGCCCATAACCTCCTTGTCTCACTGGAACGCACCAATGCAGAACTCCACACAAATTTGCCCTGAACCTGTACCCCTCCATAACCTCCATGTCTCACTGGAACGTACCACTGCAGAACTCCACACAAATAGGCCCTGAACCTGCACCCTCCATAACCTCCGTGTCTCACTGGAACGTACCAAAGCAGAACTACACACAAATATGCCGTGAATCTGTACCTCTCCATAACCTCCCTGTCTCACTGGAAGGTACCAATGCAGAATTCCAAACAAATATGCCCTGAACCTGTAACCCTCCATAACCTCCCAGTCACACTGGAACGTACCAACGCAGAACTCCAGACAAATATGCCTTGAACCTGTACCCCTCCTTAACCTCCCTGTCTCACTGGAACGCACCAATGCCGAACTCCACTCAAATAAGCCCGGATCCTGTACCGTGCATAACCTCTCTGTCTCACTGGAACGTACCAATGCAGAACTCCACACAACTATGCCCTGAACCTGTACCCTGCATAACCTCGCTGTCTCACTGGAATGTAGCAATGCAGAACTACACAGAAATATGCATTGAACCTGTACCTCTCCATAACCTACCTGTCTCACTGGAACGTACCAATGCAGAATTCCAAATAAATTTGCACTGAACCTGTACCCGTCCATAAACTCCCTGTCTCACTGGAACGTACCACTGCAGAACTCCACACAAATTTGCTCTGAACCTGTACCCTCCATAACCTCCCTGTCTCACTGGAACGTACCAATGCAGAACTACACACAAATATGCCCTGAACCTGTACCTCGCCATAAACTCCCTGTCTCACTGGAACGTACCAATGCAGAACTCCAAACAAATATGCCCTGAACTTGTACCCCTCCATAAACTCCCAGTCACACTGGAACGTACCAACGCAGAACTCCAGACAAATATACCCTGAACCGTTACCCCTCCATAACCTCCCTGTCTCACTGGAACGTACCAATGCAAAACTCCACACAAATATGCCCTGAACCTGTACCCTCCATAACCTCCCTGTCTCAGTGGAACGTACCAATGCAGAACTCCACACAAATTTGCCCTGAACCTGTACCACTCCATATCCTCCCTGTCTCACTGGAACGTACCAATGCAGAACTCCACACAAATATGCCCTGAACCTGTACCCCTCCATAACCTCCCTGTCTCACGGGAGCGTACCAATGCAGAACTCCACACAAATATGCCGTAAACCTGTACCCCTCCATAACCTCCCTGTCTCACTGGAACGTACCACTGCAGAACTCCACACAAATAGGCCCTGAACCTGTACCCTCCATAACCTCCCTGTCTAACTGGAACGTACCAATGCAGAACTCCACACAAATATGCCCTGAACCTGTACCCTCCATAAACTCCTTGTCTCACTGGAACGTACCAATGCAGAATTCCACACAAATATGCCCTGAACCTCTACCCGCCCATAACCTCCTTGTCTCACAGGAACGTACCAATGCAGACTCCACACAAATATGCCTTGAACCTGTACGCCTCCTTAAACTCCCTGTCTCACTGGAACGCACCAATGCCGAACTCAACTCAAATAATCCCGGATCCTGTACCGTGCATAACCTCTCTGTCTCACTGGAACGTACCATTGCAGAACACCACACAAATATGCCCTGAACCTGTACCCCTCCATAACCTCCCTGTCTCACTGGAACGTACCACTGCAGAACTCCACACAAATATGCCCTGAACCTGTACCCTGCATAACCTCGCTGTCTCACTGGAATGTACCAATGCAGAACTACACAGAAATATGCATTGAACCTGTACCTCTCCATAACCTCCCTGTCTCACTGGAACGTACCAATGCAGAATTCCAAATAAATTTGCACTAACCTGTACCCTTCCATAACCTCCCTGTCTCAGTGGAACGTAGCACTGCAGAACTCCACACAAATTTGCTCTGAACCTGTACCCTCCATAAACTCCTTGTCTCACTGGAACGTACCAATGCAGAATTCCACACAAATATGCCCTGAACCTGTACCCCTCCATAACCTCCCTGTCTCACTGGAGCGTACCAATGCAGAACACCACACAAATATGCCCTGAACCTGTACCCCTCCATAACCTCCCAGTCACACTGGAACGTACCAACGCAGAACTCCAGACAAATATACCCTGAACCTGCAAGCCTCCATAACTTCCCTGTCTGACTGGAATGTACCAATGCAGAACTCCACACAAATATGCCCTGAACCTGTACCCTGCATAAACTCCTTGTCTCACTGGAACGTACCAATGCAGAATTCCACACAAATATGCCCTGAACCTGTACCCGCCCATAACCTCCTTGTCTCACTGGAACGCACCACTGCAGAACTCCACACAAATTTGCCCTGAACCTGTACCCCTCCATAACCTCCCTGTCTCACTGGAGCGTACCAATGCAGAACTCCACACAAATATGCCCTGAACCTGTACCCCTCCATAACCTCCCTGTCTCACTGGAAAGTACCAATGCAGAAATCCACACAAATATGCCCTGAACCTGTATCGCTCCATAACCGCCCTGTCTGACTGGAACGTACCAATGTAGAACTCCACACATATATGCCATGAACCTGTAACCTTCATAACCTCCCTGTCTCACTGGAACGTACCAATACAGAACTACACACGAATATGCCCTGAACCTGTACCCTCCATAATCTCCCTGTCTCACTTGAACGTACCAATGCAGAACTCCACACAAATATGCCCTGAACCTGTACCCTTCATAACCTCCCTGTCTCACTGGAACGTACCACTGCAGAACTCCACACAAATATGCCCTGAACCTGTACCCTGCATAACCGCGCTGTCTCACTGGAATGTACCAATGCAGAACTACACACAAATATGCATTGAACCTGTACCTCTCCATAACCTCCCTGTCTCACTGGAACGTACCAATGCAGAATTCCAAATAAATTTGCCCTGAACCTGTCCCCGTCCATAACCTCCCTGTCTCACTGGAACGTACCAATGCAAAACTCCACACAAATTTGCTCTGAACCTGTACCCTCCATAAACTCCCTGTCTCACTGGAACGTACCAATGCAGAACTATACACAAATATGCCCTGAACCTGTACCCTCCATAACCTCCCTGTCTCACTGGAAGGTACCAATGCAGAACTATACACAAATATGCCCTAAACCTGTACCCTCCATAACCTCCCTGTCTCACTGGAACGTACCAATGCAGAACTCCATACAAATATGCACTGAACCTGTACCCCTCCATAACCCCCCTGTCTCACTGGAACGTACCAATGCAGAACTCCACACAAATATGCCCTGAACCTGTACCCCTCCATAACCTCCCTGTCTCACAGGAACGTACCAATGCAGAACTCCACACAAATATGCCCTGTTCCTGTACCCCTCCATAACCTCCCAGTCTCATTGGAATGTACCAATGCAGAACTACACACAAATATGCCCTGAACCTGTACCCTCCATAACCTCCCTGTCTCACAGGAACGTACCAATGCATTACTCCAAACAAATATGCCCTGTTCCTGTACACCTCCATAACATCACTGTCTCACTGGAACGTACAAATGCCGAACTCCACACAAACATGCCCTGTTCCTGTACCCCACCATAACCTCCGTGTCTCACTGGAACGTACCAATGCAGAACTCCACACAAATATGCACTGAACCTGTACCCTTCCATAACCTCCCTGTCTCACTGGAACGTACCAATGCAGAACTACACACAAATATGCCCTGAACCTGTACCCCTCCATAACCTCGCTGTCTCACATAAACGTACCAATGCGGAACACCACACAAATAGGCCCTGTTCCTGTACCCCTCCATAATCTCCCTGTCCCACTGGAACGTACCAATGCAGAACTGCACACAAATATGCCCTGTTCCTGTACCCCTCCATAACCTCCCTATCTCACTGGAACGTACCAATGCAGAACTCCACACAAATATGCCCTGATCCTGTACCCTCCATAACCTCCCTGTCTTACTGGAACATTCTAATGCAGAACTCCACACAAATATGCCCTGAACCTGAACCCCTCAATAAACTCCCTGTCTCACTGGAAAGTACCAATGCAGAACTCCACACAAATATGCCCTGAAGCTGTACCCCTCTATAACCTCCCTGTCTCACTGAAACGTACCAATGCAGAACTCCACACAAATATGCACTGAACCTGTACCCCTCCATAACCTCCCTGTCTCACTGGAACTTACCACTGCAGAACTCCAAACAAATATGCCCTGAACCTGTACCCTGCATAACCGCGCTGTCTCACTGGAATGTACCAATGCAGAACTACACACAAATATGCATTGAACCTGTACCTCTCCATAACCTCCCTGTCTCACTGGAACGTACCAATGCAGAATTCCAAATAAATTTGCCCTGAACCTGTCCCCGTCCATAACCTCCCTGTCTCACTGGAACGTACCAATGCAAAACTCCACACAAATTTGCTCTGAACCTGTACCCTCCATAAACTCCCTGTCTCACTGGAACGTACCAATGCAGAACTATACACAAATATGCCCAGAATCTGTACCTCTCCATAACCTCCCTGTCTCACTGGAACGTACCAATGCAGAACTCCACACAAATATGCCCTGAACCTGTACCCCTCCATAACCTCCCTGTCTCACTGGAACGAACCAATGCAGAACTCCACACAAATATGCCCTGTACCTGCCCCCCTCCATAACCTCCCTGTCTCACTGGAACGCACCAATGCCGAACTCCACTCAAATATGCCCTGATCCTGCACCGTGCATAACCTCTCTGACTCACTGGAACGTACCAATGCAGAATTCCACACAAATATGCCCTGAACCTGTACCCGCCCATAACCTCCTTGTCTCACTGGAACGCACCAATGCAGAACTCCACACAAGTTTGCCCTGAATCTGTACACCTCCATAACCTCCCTGTCTCACTGGAGCGTACCAATGCAGAACTCCACACAAATATGCCCTGAACCTGTACCCCTCCATAACCTCCCTGTCTGACTGGAAGGTACCAATGCAGAACTCCACACAAATGTGCCGTAAACCTGCCCCCCTCCATAACCTCCCTGTCTCACTGGAACGTACCACTGCAGAACTCCACACAAATAGGCCCTGAACTTGTACCCTCCATAACCTCCCTGTCTCACTGGAACGTACCAATGCAGAACTACACACAAATATGCCATGAACCTGTACCTCTCCATAACCTCCCTGTCTCACTGGAAGGTACCAATGCAGAATTCCAAACAAATATGCCCTGAACCTGTACCCCTCCATAACCTCCCAGTCACACTGGAACGTACCAACGCAGAGCTACAGACACATATACCCTGAACCTGCAAGCCTCCATAACTTCCCTGTCTGACTGGAACGTACCAATGCAGAACTCCACACAAATATGCAATGAACCTGTAACCTTCATAACCTCCCTGTCTCAGTGGAACGTACCAATACAGAACTCCACATAAATATGCCCTGAACCTGTACCCTCCATAACCTCCCTGTCTCACTTGAACGTACCAATGCAGAACTCCACAAAAATATGCCCTGAACCTGTACCCTCCATAACCTCCTTGTCTCACTGGAACGTACCAATGCAGAACTCCACACAAATATGCCTTGAACCTGTACCCCTCCTTAACCTCCCTGTCTCACTGGAACACACCAATGCCGAACTCCACTCAAATAAGCCCGGATCCTGTACCGTGCATAACCTCTCTGTCTCACTGGAACGTACCATTGCAGAACACCACACAAATATGCCCTGAACCTGTACACCTCCATAACCTCCCTGTCTCACTGGAACGTACCACTGCAGAACTCCACACAACTATGCCCTGAACCTGTACCCTGCATAACCTCGCTGTCTCACTGGAATGTAGCAATGCAGAACTACACAGAAATATGCATTGAACCTGAACCTCTCCATAACCTCCCTGTCTCACTGGAACGTACCAATGCAGAATTCCAAATAAATTTGCACTGAACCTGTACCCTCCATAACCTCCCTGTCTCACTGGAACGTACCAATGCAGAACTACACACAAATATGCCCTGAACCTGTACCTCGCCATAAACTCCCTGTCTCACTGCAACGTACCAATGCAGAACTCCAAACAAATATGCCCTGAACCTGTACCCCTCCATAAACTCCCAGTCACACTGGAACGTACCAACGCAGAACTCCAGACAAATATACCCTGAACCGTTACCCCTCCATAACCTCCCTGTCTCACTGGAACGTACCAATGCAAAACTCCACACAAATATGCCCTGAACCTGTACCCTCCATAACCTCCCTGTCTCAGTGGAACGTACCAATGCAGAACTCCACACAAATTTGCCCTGAACCTGTACCACTCCATATCCTCCCTGTCTCACTGGAACGTACCAATGCAGAACTCCACACAAATATGCCCTGAACCTGTACCCCTCCATAACCTCCCTGTCTCACGGGAGCGTACCAATGCAGAACTCCACACAAATATGCCGTAAACCTGTACCCCTCCATAACCTCCCTGTCTCACTGGAACGTACCACTGCAGAACTCCACACAAATAGGCCCTGAACCTGTACCCTCCATAACCTCCCTGTCTCACTGGAACGTACCAATGCAGAACTCCACACAAATATGCCCTGAACCTGTACCCTCCATAAACTCCTTGTCTCACTGGAACGTACCAATGCAGAATTCCACACAAATATGCCCTGAACCTCTACCCGCCCATAACCTCCTTGTCTCACAGGAACGTACCAATGCAGACTCCACACAAATATGCCTTGAACCTGTACGCCTCCTTAAACTCCCTGTCT
Source organism: Hemitrygon akajei (assembly GCF_048418815.1). Lineage (NCBI taxonomy): Eukaryota > Metazoa > Chordata > Chondrichthyes > Myliobatiformes > Dasyatidae > Hemitrygon > Hemitrygon akajei. Next base: position 566,755 of record NW_027332050.1, on the reverse strand, counting down.
CACTGGAACGCACCAATGCCGAACTCAACTCAAATAAGCCCGGATCCTGTACCGTGCATAACCTCTCTGTCTCACTGGAACGTACCATTGCAGAACACCACACAAATATGCCCTGAACCTGTACCCCTCCATAACCTCCCTGTCTCACTGGAACGTACCACTGCAGAACTCCACACAAATATGCCCTGAACCTGTACCCTGCATAACCTCGCTGTCTCACTGGAATGTACCAATGCAGATCTACACAGAAATATGCATTGAACCTGTACCTCTCCATAACCTCCCTGTCTCACTGGAACGTACCAATGCAGAATTCCAAATAAATTTGCACTAACCTGTACCCGTCCATAACCTCCCTGTCTCACTGGAACGTAGCACTGCAGAACTCCACACAAATTTGCTCTGAACCTGTACCCTCCATAAACTCCTTGTCTCACTGGAACGTACCAATGCAGAATTCCACACAAACATGCCCTGAACCTGTACCCGCCCATAACCTCCTTGTCTCACTGGAACGCACCAATGCAGAACTCCACACAAATTTGCCCTGAACCTGTACCCTTCCATAACCTCCCTGTCTCACTGGAGCGTACCAATGCAGAACACCACACAAATATGCCCTGAACCTGTACCCCTCCATAACCTCCCAGTCACACTGGAACGTACCAACGCAGAACTCCACACAAATATGCCCTGTACCTGCCCCCCTCCATAACCTCCCTGTCTCACTGGAACGCACCAATGCCGAACTCCACTCAAATATGCCCTGAACCTGTACCCGCCCATAACCTCCTTGTCTCACTGGAACGCACCAATGCAGAACTCCACACAAATTTGCCCTGAATCTGTACACCTCCATAACCTCCCTGTCTCACTGGAACGTACCAATGCAGAACTACACACAAATATGCCATGAACCTGTACCTCTCCATAACCTCCCTGTCTCACTGGAAGGTACCAATGCAGAATTCCAAACAAATTTGCCCTGAACCTGTACCTCTCCATAACCTCCCTGTCCCACTGGAACGTACCAATGCAGAACTCCACACAAATATGCCCTGAACCTGTACCCCTCCATAACCTCCCTGTCTCACTGGAACGAACCAATGCAGAACTCCACACAAATATGCCCTGTACCTGCCCCCCTCCATAACCTCCCTGTCTCACTGGAACGCACCAATGCCGAACTCCACTCAAATATGCCCTGATCCTGTACCGTGCATAACCTCTCTGACTCACTGGAACGTACCAATGCAGAATTCCACACAAATATGCCCTGAACCTGTACCCGCCCATAACCTCCTTGTCTCACTGGAACGCACCAATGCAGAACTCCACACAAATTTGCCCTGAATCTGTACACCTCCATAACCTCCCTGTCTCACTGGAGCGTACCAATGCAGAACTCCACACAAATATGCCCTGAACCTGTACCCCTCCATAACCTCCCTGTCTGACTGGAAGGTACCAATGCAGAACTCCACACAAATGTGCCGTAAACCTGCCCCCCTCCATAACCTCCCTGTCTCACTGGAACGTACCAATGCAGAACTACACACAAATATGCCATGAACCTGTACCTCTCCATAACCTCCCTGTCTCACTGGAAGGTACCAATGCAGAATTCCAAACAAATATGCCCTGAACTGTACCCCTCCATAACCTCCCAGTCACACTGGAACGTACCAACGCAGAACTCCAGACACATATACCCTGAACCTGCAAGCCTCCATAACTTCCCTGTCTGACTGGAACGTACCAATGCAGAACTCCACACAAATATGCAATGAACCTGTAACCTTCATAACCTCCCTGTCTCAGTGGAACGTACCAATACAGAACTCCACACAAATATGCCCTGAACCTGTACCCTCCATAACCTCCCTGTCTCACTTGAACGTACCAATGCAGAACTCCACAAAAATATGCCCTGAACCTGTACCCTCCATAACCTCCTTGTCTCACTGGAACGTACCAATGCAGAACTCCACACAAATATGCCTTGAACCTGTACCCCTACTTAACCTCCCTGTCTCACTGGAACGCACCAATGCCGAACTCCACTCAAATAAGCCCGGATCCTGTACCGTGCATAACCTCTCTGTCTCACTGGAACGTACCATTGCAGAACACCACACAAATATGCCCTGAACCTGTACACCTCCATAACCTCCCTGTCTCACTGGAACGTACCACTGCAGAACTCCACACAACTATGCCCTGAACCTGTACCCTGCATAACCTCGCTGTCTCACTGGAATGTAGCAATGCAGAACTACACAGAAATATGCATTGAACCTGAACCTCTCCATAACCTCCCTGTCTCACTGGAACGTACCAATGCAGAATTCCAAATAAATTTGCACTGAACCTGTACCCGTCCATAAACTCGCTGTCTCACTGGAACGTACCACTGCAGAACTCCACACAAATTTGCTCTGAACCTGTACCCTGCATAACCTCCCTGTCTCACTGGAACGTACCAATGCAGAACTACACACAAATATGCCCTGAACCTGTACCTCGCCATAAACTCCCTGTCTCACTGGAACGTACCAATGCAGAACTCCAAACAAATATGCCCTGAACCTGTACCCCTCCATAAACTCCCAGTCACACTGGAACGTACCAACGCAGAACTCCAGACAAATATACCCTGAACCGTTACCCCTCCATAACCTCCCTGTCTCACTGGAACGTACCAATGCAAAACTCCACACAAATATGCCCTGAACCTGTACCCTCCATAACCTCCCTGTCTCAGTGGAACGTACCAATGCAGAACTCCACACAAATTTGCCCTGAACCTGTACCACTCCATATCCTCCCTGTCTCACTGGAACGTACCAATGCAGAACTCCACACAAATATGCCCTGAACCTGTACCCCTCCATAACCTCCCTGTCTCACGGGAGCGTACCAATGCAGAACTCCACACAAATATGCCGTAAACCTGTAACCCTCCATAACATCCCTGTCTCACTGGAACGTACCACTGCAGAACTCCACACAAATAGGCCCTGAACCTGTACCCTCCATAACCTCCCTGTCTCACTGGAACGTACCAATGCAGAACTCCACACAAATATGCCCTGAACCTGTACCCTCCATAAACTCCTTGTCTCACTGGAACGTACCAATGCAGAATTCCACACAAATATGCCCTGAACCTCTACCCGCCCATAACCTCCTTGTCTCACAGGAACGTACCAATTCAGACTCCACACAAATATGCCTTGAACCTGTACGCCTCCTTAAACTCCCTGTCTCACTGGAACGCACCAATGCCGAACTCAACTCAAATAAGCCCGGATCCTGTACCGTGCATAACCTCTCTGTCTCACTGGAACGTACCAATGCAGAACTCCACACAAATATGCCCTGAACCTGTACCCCTCCATAACCTCCCTGTCTCACTGGAAAGTACCAATGCAGAAATCCACACAAATATGCCCTGAACCTGTATCGCTCCATAACCGCCCTGTCTGACTGGAACGTACCAATGCAGAACTCCACACAAATATGCCCTGAACCTGTACCCTTCATAACTTCCCTGTCTCACTGGAACGTACCACTGCAGAACTCCACACAAATATGCCCTGAACCTGTACCCTGCATAACCGCGCTGTCTCACTGGAATGTACCAATGCAGAACTACACACAAATATGCATTGAACCTGTACCTCTCCATAACCTCCCTGTCTCACTGGAACGTACCAATGCAGAATTCCAAATAAATTTGCCCTGAACCTGTCCCCGTCCATAACCTCCCTGTCTCACTGGAACGTACCAATGCAAAACTCCACACAAATTTGCTCTGAACCTGTACCCTCCATAAACTCCCTGTCTCACTGGAACGTACCAATGCAGAACTATACACAAATATGCCCTGAACCTGTACCCTCCATAACCTCCCTGTCTCACTGGAAGGTACCAATGCAGAACTATACACAAATATGCCCTGAACCTGTACCCTCCATAACCTCCCTGTCTCACTGGAACGTACCAATGCAGAACTCCACACAAATATGCACTGAACCTGTACCCCTCCATAACCTCCCTGTCTCACTGGAACGTACCAATGCAGAACTCCACACAAATATGCCCTGAACCTGTACCCCTCCATAACCTCCCTGTCTCACAGGAACGTACCAATGCAGAACTCCACACAAATATGCCCTGTTCCTGTACCCCTCCATAACCTCCCTGTCTCATTGGAATGTACCAATGCAGAACTACACACAAATATGCCCTGAACCTGTACCCTCCATAACCTCCCTGTCTCACAGGAACGTACCAATGCATTACTCCAAACAAATATGCCCTGTTCCTGTACACCTCCATAACATCACTGTCTCACTGGAACGTACAAATGCCGAACTCCACACAAACATGCCCTGTTCCTGTACCCCACCATAACCTCCGTGTCTCACTGGAACGTACCAATGCAGAACTCCACACAAATATGCACTGAACCTGTACCCTTCCATAACCTCCCTGTCTCACCGGAACGTACCAATGCAGAACACCACACAAATATGCCCTGAACCTGTACCCCTCCATAACCTCCCAGTCACACTGGAACGTAATAACGCAGAACTCCAGACAAATATACCCTGAACCTGCAAGCCTCCATAACTTCCCTGTCTGACTGGAATGTACCAATGCAGAACTCCACACAAATATGCCCTGAACCTGTACCCTGCATAAACTCCTTGTCTCTCTGGAACGTACCAATGCAGAATTCCACACAAATATGCCCTGAACCTGTACCCGCCCATAACCTCCTTGTCTCACTGGAACGCACCAATGCAGAACTCCACACAAATTTGCCCTGAACCTGTACCCCTCCATAACCTCCCTGTCTCACTGGAGCGTACCAATGCAGAACTCCACACAAATATGCCCTGAACCTGTACCCCTCCATAACCTCCCTGTCTCACTGGAAAGTACCAATGCAGAAATCCACACAAATATGCCCTGAACCTGTATCGCTCCATAACCGCCCTGTCTGACTGGAACGTACCAATGCAGAACTCCACACAAATATGCCATGAACCTGTAACCTTCATAACCTCCCTGTCTCACTGGAACGTACCAATACAGAACTACACACGAATATGCCCTGAACCTGTACCCTCCATAATCTCCCTGTCTCACCTGAACGTACCAATGCAGAACTCCACACAAATATGCCCTGAACCTGTACCCTTCATAACCTCCCTGTCTCACTGGAACGTACCACTGCAGAACACCACACAAATATGCCCTGAACCTGTAACCTGCATAACCGCGCTGTCTCACTGGAATGTACCAATGCAGAACTACACACAAATATGCATTGAACCTGTACCTCTCCATAACCTCCCTGTCTCACTGGAACGTACCAATGCAGAATTCCAAATAAATTTGCCTTGAACCTGTCCCCGTCCATAACCTCCCTGTCTCACTGGAACGTACCAATGCAAAACTCCACACAAATTTGCTCTGAACCTGTACCCTCCATAAACTCCCTGTCTCACTGGAACGTACCAATGCAGAACTATACACAAATATGCCCTGAACCTGTACCCTCCATAACCTCCCTGTCTCACTGGAAGGTACCAATGCAGAACTATACACAAATATGCCCTGAACCTGTACCCTCCATAACCTCCCTGTCTCACTGGAACGTACCAATGCAGAACTCCACACAAATATGCACTGAACCTGTACCCCTCCATAACCTCCCTGTCTCACTGGAACGTACCAATGCAGAACTCCACACAAATATGCCCTGAACCTGTACCCCTCCATAACCTCCCTGTCTCACAGGAACGTACCAATGCAGAACTCCACACAAATATGCCCTGTTCCTGTACCCCTCCATAACCTCCCTGTCTCATTGGAATGTACCAATGCAGAACTACACACAAATATGCCCTGAACCTGTACCCTCCATAACCTCCCTGTCTCACAGGAACGTACCAATGCATTACTCCAAACAAATATGCCCTGTTCCTGTACACCTCCATAACATCACTGTCTCACTGGAACGTACAAATGCCGAACTCCACACAAACATGCCCTGTTCCTGTACCCCACCATAACCTCCGTGTCTCACTGGAACGTACCAATGCAGAACTCCACACAAATATGCACTGAACCTGTACCCTTCCATAACCTCCCTGTCTCACCGGAACGTACCAATGCAGAACTACACACAAATATGCCCTGAACCTGTACCCCTCCATAACCTCGCTGTCTCACATAAACGTACCAATGCGGAACTCCACACAAATAGGCCCTGTTCCTGTACCCCTCCATAATCTCCCTGTCCCACTGGAACGTACCAATGCAGAACTCCACACAAATATGCCCTGTTCCTGTACCCCTCCATAACCTCCCTATCTCACTGGAACGTACCAATGCAGAACTCCACACAAATATGCCCTGATCCTGTACCCTCCATAACCTCCCTGTCTTACTGGAACATTCTAATGCAGAACTCCACACAAATATGCCCTGAAACTGAACCCCTCAATAAACTCCCTGTCTCACTGGAAAGTACCAATGCAGAACTCCACACAAATATGCCCTGAAGCTGTACCCCTCTATAACCTCCCTGTCTCACTGAAACGTACCAATGCAGAACTCCACACAAATATGCACTGAACCTGTACCCCTCCATAACCTCCCTGTCTCACTGGAACTTACCACTGCAGAACTCCAAACAAATATGCCCTGAACCTGTACCCTGCATAACCGCGCTGTCTCACTGGAATGTACCAATGCAGAACTACACACAAATATGCATTGAACCTGTACCTCTCCATAACCTCCCTGTCTCACTGGAACGTACCAATGCAGAATTCCAAATAAATTTGCCCTGAACCTGTCCCCGTCCATAACCTCCCTGTCTCACTGGAACGTACCAATGCAAAACTCCACACAAATTTGCTCTGAACCTGTACCCTCCATAAACTCCCTGTCTCACTGGAACGTACCAATGCAGAACTATACACAAATATGCCCTGAATCTGTACCTCTCCATAACCTCCCTGTCTCACTGGAACGTACCAATGCAGAACTCCACACAAATATGCCCTGAACCTGTACCCCTCCATAACCTCCCTCTCTCACTGGAACGAACCAATGCAGAACTCCACACAAATATGCCCTGTACCTGCCCCCCTCCATAACCTCCCTGTCTCACTGGAACGCACCAATGCCGAACTCCACTCAAATATGCCCTGATCCTGCACCGTGCATAACCTCTCTGACTCACTGGAACGTACCAATGCAGAATTCCACACAAATATGCCCTGAACCTGTACCCGCCCATAACCTCCTTGTCTCACTGGAACGCACCAATGCAGAACTCCACACAAATTTGCCCTGAATCTGTACACCTCCATAACCTCCCTGTCTCACTGGAGCGTACCAATGCAGAACTCCACACAAATATGCCCTGAACCTGTACCCCTCCATAACCTCCCTGTCTGACTGGAAGGTACCAATGCAGAACTCCACACAAATGTGCCGTAAACCTGCCACCCTCCATAACCTCCCTGTCTCACTGGAACGTACCACTGCAGAACTCCACACAAATAGGCCCTGAACCTGTACCCTCCATAACCTCCCTGTCTCACTGGAACGTACCAATGCAGAACTACACACAAATATGCCATGAACCTGTACCTCTCCATAACCTCCCTGTCTCACTGGAAGGTACCAATGCAGAATTCCAAACAAATATGCCCTGAACCTGTACCCCTCCATAACCTCCCAGTCACACTGGAACGTACCAACGCAGAACTCCAGACACATATACCCTGAACCTGCAAGCCTCCATAACCTCCCTGTCTCACTGGAACGTACCAATACAGAACTACACACGAATATGCCCTGAACCTGTACCCTCCATAACCTCCCTGTCTCACTGGAACATACCATTGCAGAACTCCACACAAATATGCCCTGAACCTCTACCCGTCCATAACCTCCCTGTCTCATTGGAACGTCCCACTGCAGAACTCCACACAAATATGCCATGAACCGGTACCGTACATAACATCCATGTCTCACTGGAAAGTACCAATGCAGAACTCCACACAAATTTGCCCTGAACCTGTACCCCTCCATAACCTCCCTGTCTCACTGGAGCGTACCAATGCAGAACTCCACACAAATATGCCCTGAACCTGTACCCCTCCATAACCTCCCTGTCTCACTGGAAAGTACCAATGCAGAAATCCACACAAATATGCCCTGAACCTGTATCGCTCCATAACCGCCCTGTCTGACTGGAACGTACCAATGCAGAACTCCACACAAATATGCCATGAACCTGTAACCTTCATAACCTCCCTGTCTCACTGGAACGTACCAATACAGAACTACACACGAATCTGCCCTGAACCTGTACCCTCCATAATCTCCCTGTCTCACCTGAACGTACCAATGCAGAACTCCACACAAATATGCCCTGAACCTGTACCCTTCATAACCTCCCTGTCTCACTGGAACGTACCACTGCAGAACACCACACAATTATGCCCTGAACCTGTAACCTGCATAACCGCGCTGTCTCACTGGAATGTACCAATGCAGAACTACACACAAATATGCATTGAACCTGTACCTCTCCATAACCTCCCTGTCTCACTGGAACGTACCAATGCAGAATTCCAAATAAATTTGCCCTGAACCTGTCCCCGTCCATAACCTCCCTGTCTCACTGGAACGTACCAATGCAAAACTCCACACAAATTTGCTCTGAACCTGTACCCTCCATAAACTCCCTGTCTCACTGGAACGTACCAATGCAGAACTATACACAAATATGCCCTGAACCTGTACCCTCCATAACCTCCCTGTCTCACTGGAAGGTACCAATGCAGAACTATACACAAATATGCCCTGAACCTGTACCCTCCATAACCTCCCTGTCTCACTGGAACGTACCAATGCAGAACTCCACACAAATATGCACTGAACCTGTACCCCTCCATAACCTCCCTGTCTCACTGGAACGTACCAATGCAGAACTCCACACAAATATGCCCTGAACCTGTACCCCTCCATAACCTCCCTGTCTCACAGGAACGTACCAATGCAGAACTCCACACAAATATGCCCTGTTCCTGTACCCCTCCATAACCTCCCTGTCTCATTGGAATGTACCAATGCAGAACTACACACAAATATGCCCTGAACCTGTACCCTCCATAAACTCCCTGTCTCACAGGAACGTACCAATGCATTACTCCAAACAAATATGCCCTGTTCCTGTACACCTCCATAACATCACTGTCTCACTGGAACGTACAAATGCCGAACTCCACACAAACATGCCCTGTTCCTGTACCCCACCATAACCTCCGTGTCTCACTGGAACGTACCAATGCAGAACTCCACACAAATATGCACTGAACCTGTACCCTTCCATAACCTCCCTGTCTCACCGGAACGTACCAATGCAGAACTACACACAAATATGCCCTGAACCTGTACCCCTCCATAACCTCGCTGTCTCACATAAACGTACCAATGCGGAACTCCACACAAATAGGCCCTGTTCCTGTACCCCTCCATAATCTCCCTGTCCCACTGGAACGTACCAATGCAGAACTCCACACAAATATGCCCTGTTCCTGTACCCCTCCATAACCTCCCTATCTCACTGGAACGTACCAATGCAGAACTCCACACAAATATGCCCTGATCCTGTACCCTCCATAACCTCCCTGTCTTACTGGAACATTCTAATGCAGAACTCCACACAAATATGCCCTGAATCTGAACCCCTCAATAAACTCCCTGTCTCACTGGAAAGTACCAATGCAGAACTCCACACAAATATGCCCTGAAGCTGTACCCCTCTATAACCTCCCTGTCTCACTGAAACGTACCAATGCAGAACTCCACACAAATATGCACTGAACCTGTACCCCTCTATAACCTCCCTGTCTCACTGGAACTTACCACTGCAGAACTCCAAACAAATATGCCCTGAACCTGTACCCTGCATAACCGCGCTGTCTCACTGGAATGTACCAATGCAGAACTACACACAAATATGCATTGAACCTGTACCTCTCCATAACCTCCCTGTCTCACTGGAACGTACCAATGCAGAATTCCAAATAAATTTGCCCTGAACCTGTCCCCGTCCATAACCTCCCTGTCTCACTGGAACGTACCAATGCAAAACTCCACACAAATTTGCTCTGAACCTGTACCCTCCATAAACTCCCTGTCTCACTGGAACGTACCAATGCAGAACTATACACAAATATGCCCTGAATCTGTACCTCTCCATAACCTCCCTGTCTCACTGGAACGTACCAATGCAGAACTCCACACAAATATGCCCTGAACCTGTACCCCTCCATAACCTCCCTGTCTCACTGGAACGAACCAATGCAGAACTCCACACAAATATGCCCTGTACCTGCCCCCCTCCATAACCTCCCTGTCTCACTGGAACGCACCAATGCCGAACTCCACTCAAATATGCCCTGATCCTGCACCGTGCATAACCTCTCTGACTCACTGGAACGTACCAATGCAGAATTCCACACAAATATGCCCTGAACCTGTACCCGCCCATAACCTCCTTGTCTCACTGGAGCGTACCAATGCAGAACTCCACACAAATATGCCCTGAACCTGTACCCCTCCATAACCTCCCTTTCTGACTGGAAGGTACCAATGCAGAACTCCACACAAATGTGCCGTAAACCTGCCCCCCTCCATAACCTCCCTGTCTCACTGGAACGTACCACTGCAGAACTCCACACAAATAGGCCCTGAACCTGTACCCTCCATAACCTCCCTGTCTCACTGGAACGTACCAATGCAGAACTACACACAAATATGCCATGAACCTGTACCTCTCCATAACCTCCCTGTCTCACTGGAAGGTACCAATGCAGAATTCCAAACAAATATGCCCTGAACCTGTACCCCTCCATAACCTCCCAGTCACACTGGAACGTACCAACGCAGAACTCCAGACACATATACCCTGAACCTGCAAGCCTCCATAACTTCCCTGTCTGACTGGAACGTACCAATGCAGAACTCCACACAAATATGCCCTGAACCTGTACCCTCCATAAACTCCTTGTCTCACTGGAACGTACCAATTCAGAATTCCACACAAATATGTCCTGAACCTGGACCCGCCCATAACCTCCTTGTCTCACTGGAACGCACCAATGCAGAACTCCACACAAATATGCCATGAACCTGTAACATTCATAACCTCCCTGTCTCACTGGAACGTACCAATACAGAACTACACACGAATATGCCCTGAACCTGTACCCTCCATAACCTCCCTGTCACACTGGAACATACCATTGCAGAACTCCACACAAATATGCCCTGAACCTCTACCCGTCCATAACCTCCCTGTCTCATTGGAACGTCCCACTGCAGAACTCCACACAAATATGCCATGAACCGGTACCGTACATAACCTCCATGTCTCACTGGAAAGTACCAATGCAGAACTCCACACAAATTTGCCCTGTACATGTACCCGTCCATAACCTCCCTGTCTCACTGGAACGTACCACTGCAGAACTCCACACAAATTTGCTCTGAACCTGTACCCTGCATAACCTCGCTGTCTCACTGGAATGTAACAATGCAGAACTCCACACAAATATGCCCTGAACCTGTACCCTCCATAACCTCCCTGTCTCACAGGAACGTACCAATGCATTACTCCAAACAAATATGCCCTGTTCCTGTACACCTCCATAACATCACTGTCTCACTGGAACGCACCAATGCAGAACTCCACACAAATTTGCCCTGAATCTGTACACCTCCATAACCTCCCTGTCTCACTGGAGCGTACCAATGCAGAACTCCACACAAATATGCCCTGAACCTGTACCCCTCCATAACCTCCCTGTCTGACTGGAAGGTACCAATGCAGAACTCCACACAAATGTGCCGTAAACCTGCCCCCCTCCATAACCTCCCTGTCTCACTGGAACGTACCACTGCAGAACTCCACACAAATAGGCCCTGAACCTGTACCCTCCATAACCTCCCTGTCTCACTGGAACGTACCAATGCAGAACTACACACAAATATGCCATGAACCTGTACCTCTCCATAACCTCCCTGTCTCACTGGAAGGTACCAATGCAGAATTCCAAACAAATATGCCCTGAACCTGTACCCCTCCATAACCTCCCAGTCACACTGGAACGTACCAACGCAGAACTCCAGACACATATACCCTGAACCTGCAAGCCTCCATAACTTCCCTGTCTGACTGGAACGTACCAATGCAGAACTCCACACAAATATGCCCTGAACCTGTACCCTCCATAAACTCCTTGTCTCACTGGAACGTACCAATTCAGAATTCCACACAAATATGTCCTGAACCTGGACCCGCCCATAACCTCCTTGTCTCACTGGAACGCACCAATGCAGAACTCCACACAAATATGCCATGAACCTGTAACATTCATAACCTCCCTGTCTCACTGGAACGTACCAATACAGAACTACACACGAATATGCCCTGAACCTGTACCCTCCATAACCTCCCTGTCTCACTGGAACATACCATTGCAGAACTCCACACAAATATGCCCTGAACCTCTACCCGTCCATAACCTCCCTGTCTCATTGGAACGTCCCACTGCAGAACTCCACACAAATATGCCATGAACCGGTACCGTACATAACCTCCATGTCTCACTGGAAAGTACCAATGCAGAACTCCACACAAATTTGCCCTGTACATGTACCCGTCCATAACCTCCCTGTCTCACTGGAACGTACCACTGCAGAACTCCACACAAATTTGCTCTGAACCTGTACCCTGCATAACCTCGCTGTCTCACTGGAATGTACCAATGCAGAACTACACAGAAATATGCATTGAACCTGTACCTCTCCATAACCTCCCTGTCTCACTGGAACGTACCAATGCAGAATTCCAAATAAATTTGCACTGAACCTGTACCCGTCCATAACCTCCCTGTCACACTGGAACGTACCAATACAGAACTCCACACAAATATGCCCTGAACCTGTACCCTCCATAACCTCCCTGTCTCACAGGAACGTACCAATGCATTACTCCAAACAAATATGCCCTGTTCCTGTACACCTCCATAACATCACTGTCTCACTGGAACGTACAAATGCCGAACTCCACACAAACATGCCCTGTTCCTGTACCCCACCATAACCTCCGTGTCTCACTGGAACGTACCAATGCAGAACTCCACACAAATATGCACTGAACCTGTACCCTTCCATAACCTCCCTGTCTCACTGGAACGTACCAATGCAGAACTACACACAAATATGCCCTGAACCTGTACCCCTCCATAACCTCGCTGTCTCACATAAACGTACCAATGCGGAACTCCACACAAATAGGCCCTGTTCCTGTACCCCTCCATAATCTCCCTGTCCCACTGGAACGTACCAATGCAGAACTCCACACAAATATGCCCTGTTCCTGTACCCCTCCATAACCTCCCTATCTCACTGGAACGTACCAATGCAGAACTCCACACAAATATGCCCTGATCCTGTACCCTCCATAACCTCCCTGTCTTACTGGAACATTCTAATGCAGAACTCCACACAAATATGCCCTGAACCTGAACCCCTCAATAAACTCCCTGTCTCACTGGAAAGTACCAATGCAGAACTCCACACAAATATGCCCTGAAGCTGTACCCCTCTATAACCTCCCTGTCTCACTGAAACGTACCAATGCAGAACTCCACACAAATATGCACTGAACCTGTACCCCTCCATAACCTCCCTGTCTCACTGGAACTTACCACTGCAGAACTCCAAACAAATATGCCCTGAACCTGTACCCTGCATAACCGCGCTGTCTCACTGGAATGTACCAATGCAGAACTACACACAAATATGCATTGAACCTGTACCTCTCCATAACCTCCCTGTCTCACTGGAACGTACCAATGCAGAATTCCAAATAAATTTGCCCTGAACCTGTCCCCGTCCATAACCTCCCTGTCTCACTGGAACGTACCAATGCAAAACTCCACACAAATTTGCTCTGAACCTGTACCCTCCATAAACTCCCTGTCTCACTGGAACGTACTAATGCAGAACTATACACAAATATGCCCTGAATCTGTACCTCTCCATAACCTCCCTGTCTCACTCAAACGAACCAATGCAGAACTCCACACAAATATGCCCTGTACCTGCCCCCCTCCATAACCTCCCTGTCTCACTGGAACGCACCAATGCCGAACTCCACTCAAATATGCCCTGATCCTGCACCGTGCATAACCTCTCTGACTCACTGGAACGTACCAATGCAGAATTCCACACAAATATGCCCTGAACCTGTACCCGCCCATAACCTCCTTGTCTCACTGGAACGCACCAATGCAGAACTCCACACAAATTTGCCCTGAATCTGTACACCTCCATAACCTCCCTGTCTCACTGGAGCGTACCAATGCAGAACTCCACACAAATATGCCCTGAACCTGTACCCCTCCATAACCTCCCTGTCTGACTGGAAGGTACCAATGCAGAACTCCACACAAATGTGCCGTAAACCTGCCCCCCTCCATAACCTCCCTGTCTCACTGGAACGTACCACTGCAGAACTCCACACAAATAGGCCCTGAACCTGTACCCTCCATAACCTCCCTGTCTCACTGGAACGTACCAATGCAGAACTACACACAAATATGCCATGAACCTGTACCTCTCCATAACCTCCCTGTCTCACTGGAAGGTACCAATGCAGAATTCCAAACAAATATGCCCTGAACCTGTACCCCTCCATAACCTCCCAGTCACACTGGAACGTACCAACGCAGAACTCCAGACACATATACCCTGAACCTGCAAGCCTCCATAACTTCCCTGTCTGACTGGAACGTACCAATGCAGAACTCCACACAAATATGCCCTGAACCTGTACCCTCCATAAACTCCTTGTCTCACTGGAACGTACCAATTCAGAATTCCACACAAATATGTCCTGAACCTGGACCCGCCCATAACCTCCTTGTCTCACTGGAACGCACCAATGCAGAACTCCACACAAATATGCCATGAACCTGTAACATTCATAACCTCCCTGTCTCACTGGAACGTACCAATACAGAACTACACACGAATATGCCCTGAACCTGTACCCTCCATAACCTCCCTGTCTCACTGGAACATACCATTGCAGAACTCCACACAAATATGCCCTGAACCTCTACCCGTCCATAACCTCCCTGTCTCATTGGAACGTCCCACTGCAGAACTCCACACAAATATGCCATGAACCGGTACCGTACATAACCTCCATGTCTCACTGGAAAGTACCAATGCAGAACTCCACACAAATTTGCCCTGTACATGTACCCGTCCATAACCTCCCTGTCTCACTGGAACGTACCACTGCAGAACTCCACACAAATTTGCTCTGAACCTGTACCCTGCATAACCTCGCTGTCTCACTGGAATGTACCAATGCAGAACTACACAGAAATATGCATTGAACCTGTACCTCTCCATAACCTCCCTGTCTCACTGGAACGTACCAATGCAGAATTCCAAATAAATTTGCACTGAACCTGTACCCGTCCATAACCTCCCTGTCTCACTGGAACGTACCAATACAGAACTCCACACAAATATGCCCTGAACCTGTACCCTCCATAACCTCCCTGTCTCACAGGAACGTACCAATGCATTACTCCAAACAAATATGCCCTGTTCCTGTACACCTCCATAACATCACTGTCTCACTGGAACGTACAAATGCCGAACTCCACACAAACATGCCCTGTTCCTGTACCCCACCATAACCTCCGTGTCTCACTGGAACGTACCAATGCAGAACTCCACACAAATATGCACTGAACCTGTACCCTTCCATAACCTCCCTGTCTCACTGGAACGTACCAATGCAGAACTACACACAAATATGCCCTGAACCTGTACCCCTCCATAACCTCGCTGTCTCACATAAACGTACCAATGCGGAACTCCACACAAATAGGCCCTGTTCCTGTACCCCTCCATAATCTCCCTGTCCCACTGGAACGTACCAATGCAGAACTCCACACAAATATGCCCTGTTCCTGTACCCCTCCATAACCTCCCTATCTCACTGGAACGTACCAATGCAGAACTCCACACAAATATGCCCTGATCCTGTACCCTCCATAACCTCCCTGTCTTACTGGAACATTCTAATGCAGAACTCCACACAAATATGCCCTGAACCTGAACCCCTCAATAAACTCCCTGTCTCACTGGAAAGTACCAATGCAGAACTCCACACAAATATGCCCTGAAGCTGTACCCCTCCATAACCTCGCTGTCTCACATAAACGTACCAATGCGGAACTCCACACAAATAGGCCCTGTTCCTGTACCCCTCCATAATCTCCCTGTCCCACTGGAACGTACCAATGCAGAACTCCACACAAATATGCCCTGTTCCTGTACCCCTCCATAACCTCCCTATCTCACTGGAACGTACCAATACAGAACTCCACACAAATATGCCCTGATCCTGTACCCTCCATAACCTCCCTGTCTTACTGGAACATTCTAATGCAGAAATCCACACAAATATGCCCTGAACCTGAACCCCTCAATAAACTCCCTGTCTCACTGGAAAGTACCAATGCAGAACTCCACACAAATATGCCCTGAAGCTGTACCCCTCCATAACCTCCCTGTCTCACTGGAACGTACCACTGCAGAACTCCACACAAATATGCACTGAACCTGTACCCCTCCATAACCTCCCTGTCTCACTGGAACTTACCACTGCAGAACTCCAAACAAATATGCCCTGAACCTGTACCCTGCATAACCGCGCTGTCTCACTGGAATGTACCAATGCAGAACTACACACAAATATGCATTGAACCTGTACCTCTCCATAACCTCCCTGTCTCACTGGAACGTACCAATGCAGAATTCCAAATAAATTTGGCCTGAACCTGTCCCCGTCCATAACCTCCCTGTCTCACTGGAACGTACCAATGCAAAACTCCACACAAATTTGCTCTGAACCTGTACCCTCCATAAACTCCCTGTCTCACTGGAACGTACCAATGCAGAACTATACACAAATATGCCTTAATCTGTACCTCTCCATAACCTCCCTGTCTCACTGGAACGTACCAATGCAGAACTCCACGCAAATATGCCCTGAACCTGTGCCCCTCCATAACCTCCCTGTCTCACTGGAACGAACCAATGCAGAACTCCACACAAATATGCCCTGTACCTGCCCCCCTCCATAACCTCCCTGTCTCACTGGAACGCACCAATGCCGAACTCCACTCAAATATGCCCTGATCCTGCCCCGTGCATAACCTCTCTGACTCACTGGAACGTACCAATGCAGAATTCCACACAAATATGCCCTGAACCTGTACCCGCCCATAACCTCCTTGTCTCACTGGAACGCACCAATGCAGAACTCCACACAAATTTGCCCTGAATCTGTACACCTCCATAACCTCCCTGTCTCACTGGAGCGTACCAATGCAGAACTCCACACAAATATGCCCTGAACCTGTACCCCTCCATAACCTGCCTGTCTGACTGGAAGGTACCAATGCAGAACTCCACACAAATGTGCCGTAAACCTGCCCCCCTCCATAACCTCCCTGTCTCACTGGAACGTACCACTGCAGAACTCCACACAAATAGGCCCTGAACCTGTACCCTCCATAACCTCCCTGTCTCACTGGAACGTACCAATGCAGAACTACACACAAATATGCCATGAACCTGTACCTCTCCATAACCTCCCTGTCTCACTGGAAGGTACCAATGCAGAATTCCAAACAAATATGCCCTGAACCTGTACCCATCCATAACCTCCCAGTCACACTGGAACGTACCAACGCAGAACTCCAGACACATATACCCTGAACCTGCAAGCCTCCATAACTTCCCTGTCTGACTGGAACGTACCAATGCAGAACTCCACACAAATATGCCCTGAACCTGTACCCTCCATAAACTCCTTGTCTCACTGGAACGTACCAATTCAGAATTCCACACAAATATGTCCTGAACCTGGACCCGCCCATAACCTCCTTGTCTCACTGGAACGCACCAATGCAGAACTCCACACAAATATGCCATGAACCTGTAACATTCATAACCTCCCTGTCTCACTGGAACGTACCAATACAGAACTACACACGAATATGCCCTGAACCTGTACCCTCCATAACCTCCCTGTCTCACTGGAACATACCATTGCAGAACTCCACACAAATATGCCCTGAACCTCTACCCGTCCATAACCTCCCTGTCTCATTGGAACGTCCCACTGCAGAACTCCACACAAATATGCCATGAACCGGTACCTTACATAACCTCCATGTCTCACTGGAAAGTACCAGTGCAGAACTCCACACAAATTTGCCCTGTACATGTACCCGTCCATAACCTCCCTGTCTCACTGGAACGTACCACTGCAGAACTCCACACAAATTTGCTCTGAACCTGTACCCTCCATAACCTCCCTGTCTCACTGGAACGTACCAATGCAGAACTACACACAAATATGCTCTGAACATGTACCCTCCATAACCTCCCTGTCTCACTGGAACGTACCAATGCAGAACTACACACAAATATGCCCTGAATCTGTACCTCTCCATAACCTCCCTGTCTCACTGGAACGTACCAATGCAGAACTCCACACAAATATGCCCGGAACCTGTACCCCTCCATAACCTCCCTGTCTCATTGGAACGAACCAATGCAGAACTCCACAGAAATATGCCCTGTACCTGCCCCCCTCCATAACCTCGCTGTCTCACTGGAACGCACCAATGCCGAACTCCAAACAAATATGCCCTGAACCTGTACCCCTCCATAAACTCCCAGTCACACTGGAACGTACCAACGCAGAACTCCAGACAAATATACCCTGAACCGTTACCCCACCATAACCTCCCTGTCTCACTGAACGTACCAATGCAAAACTCCACACAAATATGCCCTGAACCTGTCCCCTCCATAACCTCCCTGTCTCACTGGAACGTACCAATGCAGAACTCCACACAAATTTGCCCTGAACCTGTACCACTCCATATCCTCCCTGTCTCACTGGAACGTACCAATGCAGAACTCCACACAAATATGCCCTGAACCTGTACCCCTCCATAACCTCCCTGTCTCACGCGAGCGTACCAATGCAGAACTCCACACAAATATGCCCTGAACCTGTACCCCTCCATAACCTCCCTGTCTGACTGGAACGTACCAATGCAGAACTCAACACTAATATGCCGTAAACCTGTACCCCTCCATAACCTCCCTGTCTCACTGGAACGTACCACTGCAGAACTCCACACAAATAGGCCCTGAACCTGTACCCTCCATAACCTCCCTGTCTTACTGGAACGTACCAATGCAGAACTCCACACAAATATGCCCTGAACCTGTACCCTCCATAAACTCCTTTTCTCACTGGAACGTACCAATGCAGAATTCCACACAAATATGCCCTGAACCTCTACCCGCCCATAACCTCCTTGTCTCACTGGAACGTACCATTGCAGAACACCACACAAATATGCCCTGAACCTGTACCCATCCATAACCTCCCTGTCTCACTGGAACGTACCAATGCAGAATTCCAAATAAATTTGCACTAATCTGTACCTCTCCATAACCTCCCTGTCTCACTGGAACGTACCAATGCAGAACTACACACAAATATGCCGTGAATCTGTACCTCTCCATAACCTCCCTGTCTCACTGGAAGGTACCAACGCAGAACTCCAGACAAATATACCCTGAACCTGCAAGCCTCCATAACTTCCCTGTCTGACTGGAACGTACCAATGCAGAACTCCACACAAATATGCCCTGAACCTGTACCCTCCATAAACTCCTTGTCTCACTGGAATGTACCAATGCAGAACTCCACACAAATATGCCCTCAACCTGTCCCCCTCCATAACCTCCCTGTCTCACTGGAAAGTACCAATGCAGAAATCCAGACAAATATGCCCTGAACCTGTACACCTCCATAACCTCCCTGTCTCACTGGAGCGTACCAATGCAGAACTCCACACAAATATGCCCTGAACCTGTACCCCTCCATAACCTGCCTGTCTGACTGGAAGGTACCAATGCAGAACTCCACACAAATGTGCCGTAAACCTGCCCCCCTCCATAAACTCCCTGTCTCACTGGAACGTACCAATGCAGGACTACACACAAATATGCCATGAACCTGTACGTCTCCATAACCTCCCTGTCTCACTGGAAGGTACCAATGCAGAATTCCAAACAAATATGCCCTGAACCTGTACCCCTCCATAACCTCCCAGTCACACTGGAACGTACCAACGCAGAACTCCAGACACATATACC
Organism: Hemitrygon akajei; assembly: GCF_048418815.1. NCBI lineage: Eukaryota > Metazoa > Chordata > Chondrichthyes > Myliobatiformes > Dasyatidae > Hemitrygon > Hemitrygon akajei. The sequence goes on along the minus strand of NW_027332050.1, from coordinate 546,370 downwards.
CTGAACCTGCAAGCCTCCATAACTTCCCTGTCTGACTGGAACGTACCAATGCAGAACTCCACACAAATATGCCCTGAACCTGTACCCTCCATAAACTCCTTGTCTCACTGGAACGTACCAATTCAGAATTCCACACAAATATGTCCTGAACCTGGACCCGCCCATAACCTCCTTGTCTCACTGGAACGCACCAATGCAGAACTCCACACAAATATGCCATGAACCTGTAACATTCATAACCTCCCTGTCTCACTGGAACGTACCAATACAGAACTACACACGAATATGCCCTGAACCTGTACCCTCCATAACCTCCCTGTCTCACTGGAACATACCATTGCAGAACTCCACACAAATATGCCCTGAACCTCTACCCGTCCATAACCTCCCTGTCTCATTGGAACGTCCCACTGCAGAACTCCACACAAATATGCCATGAACCGGTACCGTACATAACCTCCATGTCTCACTGGAAAGTACCAATGCAGAACTCCACACAAATTTGCCCTGTACATGTACCCGTCCATAACCTCCCTGTCTCACTGGAACGTACCACTGCAGAACTCCACACAAATTTGCTCTGAACCTGTACCCTGCATAACCTCGCTGTCTCACTGGAATGTACCAATGCAGAACTACACAGAAATATGCATTGAACCTGTACCTCTCCATAACCTCCCTGTCTCACTGGAACGTACCAATGCAGAATTCCAAATAAATTTGCACTGAACCTGTACCCGTCCATAACCTCCCTGTCTCACTGGAACGTACCAATACAGAACTCCACACAAATATGCCCTGAACCTGTACCCTCCATAACCTCCCTGTCTCACAGGAACGTACCAATGCATTACTCCAAACAAATATGCCCTGTTCCTGTACACCTCCATAACATCACTGTCTCACTGGAACGTACAAATGCCGAACTCCACACAAACATGCCCTGTTCCTGTACCCCACCATAACCTCCGTGTCTCACTGGAACGTACCAATGCAGAACTCCACACAAATATGCACTGAACCTGTACCCTTCCATAACCTCCCTGTCTCACTGGAACGTACCAATGCAGAACTACACACAAATATGCCCTGAACCTGTACCCCTCCATAACCTCGCTGTCTCACATAAACGTACCAATGCGGAACTCCACACAAATAGGCCCTGTTCCTGTACCCCTCCATAATCTCCCTGTCCCACTGGAACGTACCAATGCAGAACTCCACACAAATATGCCCTGTTCCTGTACCCCTCCATAACCTCCCTATCTCACTGGAACGTACCAATGCAGAACTCCACACAAATATGCCCTGATCCTGTACCCTCCATAACCTCCCTGTCTTACTGGAACATTCTAATGCAGAACTCCACACAAATATGCCCTGAACCTGAACCCCTCAATAAACTCCCTGTCTCACTGGAAAGTACCAATGCAGAACTCCACACAAATATGCCCTGAAGCTGTACCCCTCCATAACCTCGCTGTCTCACATAAACGTACCAATGCGGAACTCCACACAAATAGGCCCTGTTCCTGTACCCCTCCATAATCTCCCTGTCCCACTGGAACGTACCAATGCAGAACTCCACACAAATATGCCCTGTTCCTGTACCCCTCCATAACCTCCCTATCTCACTGGAACGTACCAATACAGAACTCCACACAAATATGCCCTGAACCTGAACCCCTCAATAAACTCCCTGTCTCACTGGAAAGTACCAATGCAGAACTCCACACAAATATGCCCTGAAGCTGTACCCCTCCATAACCTCCCTGTCTCACTGGAACGTACCACTGCAGAACTCCACACAAATATGCACTGAACCTGTACCCCTCCATAACCTCCCTGTCTCACTGGAACTTACCACTGCAGAACTCCAAACAAATATGCCCTGAACCTGTACCCTGCATAACCGCGCTGTCTCACTGGAATGTACCAATGCAGAACTACACACAAATATGCATTGAACCTGTACCTCTCCATAACCTCCCTGTCTCACTGGAACGTACCAATGCAGAATTCCAAATAAATTTGGCCTGAACCTGTCCCCGTCCATAACCTCCCTGTCTCACTGGAACGTACCAATGCAAAACTCCACACAAATTTGCTCTGAACCTGTACCCTCCATAAACTCCCTGTCTCACTGGAACGTACCAATGCAGAACTATACACAAATATGCCTTAATCTGTACCTCTCCATAACCTCCCTGTCTCACTGGAACGTACCAATGCAGAACTCCACGCAAATATGCCCTGAACCTGTGCCCCTCCATAACCTCCCTGTCTCACTGGAACGAACCAATGCAGAACTCCACACAAATATGCCCTGTACCTGCCCCCCTCCATAACCTCCCTGTCTCACTGGAACGCACCAATGCCGAACTCCACTCAAATATGCCCTGATCCTGCACCGTGCATAACCTCTCTGACTCACTGGAACGTACCAATGCAGAATTCCACACAAATATGCCCTGAACCTGTACCCGCCCATAACCTCCTTGTCTCACTGGAACGCACCAATGCAGAACTCCACACAAATTTGCCCTGAATCTGTACACCTCCATAACCTCCCTGTCTCACTGGAGCGTACCAATGCAGAACTCCACACAAATATGCCCTGAACCTGTACCCCTCCATAACCTGCCTGTCTGACTGGAAGGTACCAATGCAGAACTCCACACAAATGTGCCGTAAACCTGCCCCCCTCCATAACCTCCCTGTCTCACTGGAACGTACCACTGCAGAACTCCACACAAATAGGCCCTGAACCTGTACCCTCCATAACCTCCCTGTCTCACTGGAACGTACCAATGCAGAACTACACACAAATATGCCATGAACCTGTACCTCTCCATAACCTCCCTGTCTCACTGGAAGGTACCAATGCAGAATTCCAAACAAATATGCCCTGAACCTGTACCCATCCATAACCTCCCAGTCACACTGGAACGTACCAACGCAGAACTCCAGACACATATACCCTGAACCTGCAAGCCTCCATAACTTCCCTGTCTGACTGGAACGTACCAATGCAGAACTCCACACAAATATGCCCTGAACCTGTACCCTCCATAAACTCCTTGTCTCACTGGAACGTACCAATTCAGAATTCCACACAAATATGTCCTGAACCTGGACCCGCCCATAACCTCCTTGTCTCACTGGAACGCACCAATGCAGAACTCCACACAAATATGCCATGAACCTGTAACATTCATAACCTCCCTGTCTCACTGGAACGTACCAATACAGAACTACACACGAATATGCCCTGAACCTGTACCCTCCATAACCTCCCTGTCTCACTGGAACATACCATTGCAGAACTCCACACAAATATGCCCTGAACCTCTACCCGTCCATAACCTCCCTGTCTCATTGGAACGTCCCACTGCAGAACTCCACACAAATATGCCATGAACCGGTACCGTACATAACCTCCATGTCTCACTGGAAAGTACCAGTGCAGAACTCCACACAAATTTGCCCTGTACATGTACCCGTCCATAACCTCCCTGTCTCACTGGAACGTACCACTGCAGAACTCCACACAAATTTGCTCTGAACCTGTACCCTCCATAACCTCCCTGTCTCACTGGAACGTACCAATGCAGAACTACACACAAATATGCTCTGAACATGTACCCTCCATAACCTCCCTGTCTCACTGGAACGTACCAATGCAGAACTACACACAAATATGCCCTGAATCTGTACCTCTCCATAACCTCCCTGTCTCACTGGAACGTACCAATGCAGAACTCCACACAAATATGCCCGGAACCTGTACCCCTCCATAACCTCCCTGTCTCATTGGAACGAACCAATGCAGAACTCCACAGAAATATGCCCTGTACCTGCCCCCCTCCATAACCTCGCTGTCTCACTGGAACGCACCAATGCCGAACTCCAAACAAATATGCCCTGAACCTGTACCCCTCCATAAACTCCCAGTCACACTGGAACGTACCAACGCAGAACTCCAGACAAATATACCCTGAACCGTTACCCCACCATAACCTCCCTGTCTCACTGAACGTACCAATGCAAAACTCCACACAAATATGCCCTGACCCTGTCCCCTCCATAACCTCCCTGTCTCACTGGAACGTACCAATGCAGAACTCCACACAAATTTGCCCTGAACCTGTACCACTCCATATCCTCCCTGTCTCACTGGAACGTACCAATGCAGAACTCCACACAAATATGCCCTGAACCTGTACCCCTCCATAACCTCCCTGTCTCACGCGAGCGTACCAATGCAGAACTCCACACAAATATGCCCTGAACCTGTACCCCTCCATAACCTCCCTGTCTGACTGGAACGTACCAATGCAGAACTCAACACTAATATGCCGTAAACCTGTACCCCTCCATAACCTCCCTGTCTCACTGGAACGTACCACTGCAGAACTCCACACAAATAGGCCCTGAACCTGTACCCTCCATAACCTCCCTGTCTTACTGGAACGTACCAATGCAGAACTCCACACAAATATGCCCTGAACCTGTACCCTCCATAAACTCCTTTTCTCACTGGAACGTACCAATGCAGAATTCCACACAAATATGCCCTGAACCTCTACCCGCCCATAACCTCCTTGTCTCACTGGAACGTACCATTGCAGAACACCACACAAATATGCCCTGAACCTGTACCCATCCATAACCTCCCTGTCTCGCTGGAACGCACCACTGCAGAACTCCACACAAATATGCCCTGAACCTGTACCCTGCATAACCTCGCTGTCTCACTGGAACGTACCAATGCAGAATTCCAAATAAATTTGCACTAATCTGTACCTCTCCATAACCTCCCTGTCTCACTGGAACGTACCAATGCAGAACTACACACAAATATGCCGTGAATCTGTACCTCTCCATAACCTCCCTGTCTCACTGGAAGGTACCAACGCAGAACTCCAGACAAATATACCCTGAACCTGCAAGCCTCCATAACTTCCCTGTCTGACTGGAACGTACCAATGCAGAACTCCACACAAATATGCCCTGAACCTGTACCCTCCATAAACTCCTTGTCTCACTGGAATGTACCAATGCAGAACTCCACACAAATATGCCCTCAACCTGTCCCCCTCCATAACCTCCCTGTCTCACTGGAAAGTACCAATGCAGAAATCCAGACAAATATGCCCTGAACCTGTACACCTCCATAACCTCCCTGTCTCACTGGAGCGTACCAATGCAGAACTCCACACAAATATGCCCTGAACCTGTACCCCTCCATAACCTGCCTGTCTGACTGGAAGGTACCAATGCAGAACTCCACACAAATGTGCCGTAAACCTGCCCCCCTCCATAACCTCCCTGTCTCACTGGAACGTACCAATGCAGAACTACACACAAATATGCCATGAACCTGTACGTCTCCATAACCTCCCTGTCTCACTGGAAGGTACCAATGCAGAATTCCAAACAAATATGCCCTGAACCTGTACCCCTCCATAACCTCCCAGTCACACTGGAACGTACCAACGCAGAACTCCAGACACATATACCCTGAACCTGCAAGCCTCCATAACTTCCCTGTCTGACTGGAACGTACCAATGCAGAACTCCACACAAATATGCCCTGAACCTGTACCCTCCATAAACTCCTTGTCTCACTGGAACGTACCAATTCAGAATTCCACACAAATATGTCCTGAACCTGGACCCGCCCATAACCTCCTTGTCTCACTGGAACGCACCAATGCAGAACTCCACACAAATATGCCATGAACCTGTAACATTCATAACCTCCCTGTCTCACTGGAACGTACCAATACAGAACTACACACGAATATGCCCTGAACCTGTACCCTCCATAACCTCCCTGTCTCACTGGAACATACCATTGCAGAACTCCACACAAATATGCCCTGAACCTCTACCCGTCCATAACCTCCCTGTCTCATTGGAACGTCCCACTGCAGAACTCCACACAAATATGCCATGAACCGGTACCGTACATAACCTCCATGTCTCACTGGAAAGTACCAGTGCAGAACTCCACACAAATTTGCCCTGTACATGTACCCGTCCATAACCTCCCTGTCTCACTGGAACGTACCACTGCAGAACTCCACACAAATTTGCTCTGAACCTGTACCCTCCATAACCTCCCTGTCTCACTGGAACGTACCAATGCAGAACTACACACAAATATGCTCTGAACATGTACCCTCCATAACCTCCCTGTCTCACTGGAACGTACCAATGCAGAACTACACACAAATATGCCCTGAATCTGTACCTCTCCATAACCTCCCTGTCTCACTGGAACGTACCAATGCAGAACTCCACACAAATATGCCCGGAACCTGTACCCCTCCATAACCTCCCTGTCTCATTGGAACGAACCAATGCAGAACTCCACACAAATATGCCCTGTACCTGCCCCCCTCCATAACCTCGCTGTCTCACTGGAACGCACCAATGCCGAACTCCAAACAAATATGCCCTGAACCTGTACCCCTCCATAAACTCCCAGTCACACTGGAACGTACCAACGCAGAACTCCAGACAAATATACCCTGAACCGTTACCCCACCATAACCTCCCTGTCTCACTGAACGTACCAATGCAAAACTCCACACAAATATGCCCTGAACCTGTCCCCTCCATAACCTCCCTGTCTCACTGGAACGTACCAATGCAGAACTCCACACAAATTTGCCCTGAACCTGTACCACTCCATATCCTCCCTGTCTCACTGGAACGTACCAATGCAGAACTCCACACAAATATGCCCTGAACCTGTACCCCTCCATAACCTCCCTGTCTCACGCGAGCGTACCAATGCAGAACTCCACACAAATATGCCCTGAACCTGTACCCCTCCATAACCTCCCTGTCTGACTGGAACGTACCAATGCAGAACTCAACACTAATATGCCGTAAACCTGTACCCCTCCATAACCTCCCTGTCTCACTGGAACGTACCACTGCAGAACTCCACACAAATAGGCCCTGAACCTGTACCCTCCATAACCTCCCTGTCTTACTGGAACGTACCAATGCAGAACTCCACACAAATATGCCCTGAACCTGTACCCTCCATAAACTCCTTTTCTCACTGGAACGTACCAATGCAGAATTCCAGACAAATATGCCCTGAACCTCTACCCGCCCATAACCTCCTTGTCTCACTGGAACGTACCATTGCAGAACACCACACAAATATGCCCTGAACCTGTACCCATCCATAACCCCCCTGTCTCGCTGGAACGCACCACTGCAGAACTCCACACAAATATGCCCTGAACCTGTACCCTGCATAACCTCGCTGTCTCACTGGAACGTACCAATGCAGAATTCCAAATAAATTTGCACTAATCTGTACCTCTCCATACCCTCCCTGTCTCACTGGAACGTACCAATGCAGAACTACACACAAATATGCCGTGAATCTGTACCTCTCCATAACCTCCCTGTCTCACTGGAAGGTACCAACGCAGAACTCCAGACAAATATACCCTGAACCTGCAAGCCTCCATAACTTCCCTGTCTGACTGGAACGTACCAATGCAGAACTCCACACAAATATGCCCTGAACCTGTACCCTCCATAAACTCCTTGTCTCACTGGAATGTACCAATGCAGAACTCCACACAAATATGCCCTCAACCTGTCCCCCTCCATAACCTCCCTGTCTCACTGGAAAGTACCAATGCAGAAATCCAGACAAATATGCCCTGAACCTGTATCGCTCCATAACCTCCCTGTCTGACTGGAACGTACCAATGCAGAACTCCACACAAATATGCAATGAACCTGTAACCTTCATAACCTCCCTGTCTCACTGGAACGTACCAATACAGAACTCCACACAAATATGCCCTGAACTTGTACCCTCCATAACCTCCCTGTCTCACTTGAACGTACCAATGCAGAACTCCACACAAATATGCCCTGAACCTGTACCCTCCATAACCTCCTTGTCTCACTGGAACGTACCAATGCAGAACTCCACACAAATATGCCTTGAACCTGTACCCCTCCTTAACCTCCCTGTCTCACTGGAACGCACCAATGCCGAACTCCACTCAAATAAGCCCGGATCCTGTACCGTCCATAACCTCTCTGTCTCACTGGAACGTACCATTGCAGAACACCACACAAATATGCCCTGAACCTGTACCCATCCATAACCTCCCTGTCTCGCTGGAACGCACCACTGCAGAACTCCACACAAATATGCCCTGAACCTGTACCCTGCATAACCTCGCTGTCTCACTGGAATGTACCAATGCAGAACTACACAGAAATATGCATTGAACCTGTACCTCTCCATAACCTCCCTGTCTCACTGGAACGTACCAATGCAGAATTCCAAATAAATTTGCACTAACCTGTACCCGTCCATAACCTCCCTGTCTCACTGGAACGTAGCACTGCAGAACTCCACACAAATTTGCTCTGAACCTGTACCCTCCATAAACTCCTTGTCTCACTGGAACGTACCAATGCAGAATTCCACACAAATATGCCCTGAACCTGTACCCGCCCATAACCTCCTTGTCTCACCGGAACGTACCAATGCAGAACTCCACACAAATTTGCCCTGAACCTGTACCCCTCCATAACCTCCCTGTCTCACTGGAACGTACCACTGCAGAACTCCACACAAATAGGCCCTGAACCTGTACCCTCCATAACCTCCTTGTCTCACTGGAACGTACCAATGCAGAACTACACACAAATATGCCGTGAATCTGTACCTCTCCATAACCTCCCTGTCTCACTGGAAGGTACCAATGCAGAATTCCAAACAAATATGCCCTGAACCTGTACCCCTCCATAACCTCCCAGTCACACTGGAACGTACCAACGCAGAACTCCAGACAAATATGCCCTGAACCTGTACCCTCCATAAACTCCTTGTCTCACTGGAATGTACCAATGCAGAACTCCACACAAATATGCCCTGAACCTGTACCCTCCATAAACTCCTTGTCTCACTGGAATGTACCAATGCAGAACTCCACACAAATATGCCCTCAACCTGTCCCCCTCCATAACCTCCCTGTCTCACTGGAAAGTACCAATGCAGAAATCCAGACAAATATGCCCTGAACCTGTATCGCTCCATAACCTCCCTGTCTGACTGGAACGTACCAATGCAGAACTCCACACAAATATGCAATGAACCTGTAACCTTCATAACCTCCCTGTCTCACTGGAACGTACCAATACAGAACTCCACACAAATATGCCCTGAACTTATACCCTCCATAAGCTCCCTGTCTCACTTGAACGTACCAATGCAGAACTCCACACAAATATGCCCAGAACCTGTACCCTCCATAACCTCCTTGTCTCACTGGAACGTACCAATGCAGAACTCCACACAAATATGCCTTGAACCTGTACCCCTCCTTAACCTCCCTGTCTCACTGGAACGCACCAATGCCGAACTCCACTCAAATAAGCCCGGATCCTGTACCGTGCATAACCTCTCTGTCTCACTGGAACGTACCATTGCAGAACACCACACAAATATGCCCTGAACCTGTACCCCTCCATAACCTCCCTGTCTCACTGGAACGTACCACTGCAGAACTCCACACAACTATGCCCTGAACCTGTAACCTGCATAACCTCGCTGTCTCACTGGAATGTACCAATGCAGAACTACACAGAAATATGCATTGAACCTGTACCTCTCCATAACCTCCCTGTCTCACTGGAACGTACCAATGCAGAATTCCAAATAAATTTGCACTAACCTGTACCCGTCCATAACCTCCCTGTCTCACTGGAACGTAGCACTGCAGAACTCCACACAAATTTGCTCTGAACCTGTACCCTCCATAAACTCCTTGTCTCACTGGAACGTACCAATGCAGAATTCCACACAAATATGCCCTGAACCTGTACCCGCCCATAACCTCCTTGTCTCACCGGAACGCACCAATGCAGAACTCCACACAAATTTGCCCTGAACCTGTACCCCTCCATAACCTCCCTGTCTCACTGGAACGTACCACTGCAGAACTCCACACAAATAGGCCCTGAACCTGTACCCTCCATAACCTCCTTGTCTCACTGGAACGTACCAATGCAGAACTACACACAAATATGCCGTGAATCTGTACCTCTCCATAACCTCCCTGTCTCACTGGAAGGTACCAATGCAGAATTCCAAACAAATATGCCCTGAACCTGTACCCCTCCATAACCTCCCAGTCACACTGGAACGTACCAACGCAGAACTCCAGACAAATATGCCCTGAACCTGTACCCTCCATAAACTCCTTGTCTCACTGGAATGTACCAATGCAGAACTCCACACAAATATGCCCTGAACCTGTACCCTCCATAAACTCCTTGTCTCACTGGAATGTACCAATGCAGAACTCCACACAAATATGCCCTCAACCTGTCCCCCTCCATAACCTCCCTGTCTCACTGGAAAGTACCAATGCAGAAATCCAGACAAATATGCCCTGAACCTGTATCGCTCCATAACCTCCCTGTCTGACTGGAACGTACCAATGCAGAACTCCACACAAATATGCAATGAACCTGTAACCTTCATAACCTCCCTGTCTCACTGGAACGTACCAATACAGAACTCCACACAAATATGCCCTGAACTTATACCCTCCATAAGCTCCCTGTCTCACTTGAACGTACCAATGCAGAACTCCACACAAATATGCCCAGAACCTGTACCCTCCATAACCTCCTTGTCTCACTGGAACGTACCAATGCAGAACTCCACACAAATATGCCTTGAACCTGTACCCCTCCTTAACCTCCCTGTCTCACTGGAACGCACCAATGCCGAACTCCACTCAAATAAGCCCGGATCCTGTACCGTGCATAACCTCTCTGTCTCACTGGAACGTACCATTGCAGAACACCACACAAATATGCCCTGAACCTGTACCCCTCCATAACCTCCCTGTCTCACTGGAACGTACCACTGCAGAACTCCACACAACTATGCCCTGAACCTGTAACCTGCATAACCTCGCTGTCTCACTGGAATGTACCAATGCAGAACTACACAGAAATATGCATTGAACCTGTTCCTCTCCATAACCTCCCTGTCTCACTGGAACGTACCAATTCAGAATTCCAAATAAATTTGCACTAACCTGTACCCGTCCATAACCTCCCTGTCTCACTGGAACGTAGCACTGCAGAACTCCACACAAATTTGCTCTGAACCTGTACCCTCCATAAACTCCTTGTCTCACTGGAACGTACCAATGCAGAATTCCACACAAATATGCCCTGAACCTGTACCCGCCCATAACCTCCTTGTCTCACCGGAACGCACCAATGCAGAACTCCACACAAATTTGCCCTGAACCTGTACCCCTCCATAACCTCCCTGTCTCACTGGAACGTACCACTGCAGAACTCCACACAAATAGGCCCTGAACCTGTACCCCTCCATAACCTCCCAGTCACACTGGAACGTACCAACGCAGAACTCCAGACAAATATACCCTGAACCTGCAAGCCTCCATAACTTCCCTGTCTCACTGGAACGTACCAATGCAGAACTACACACAAATATGCCCTGAACCTGTACCTCACCATAAACTCCCTGTCTCACTGGAACGTACCAATGCAGAACTCCACACAAATATGCCCTGAACCTGTACCCCTCCATAACGTCCCTGTCTGACTGGAACGTACCAATGCAGAACTCCACACAAATATGCCGTAAACCTGTACCCCTCCATAACCTCCCTGTCTCACTGGAACGTACCACTGCAGAACTCCACACAAATAGGCCCTGAACCTGTACCCTCGATAACCTCCCTGTCTCACTGGAACGTACCAATGCAGAACTCCACACAAATTTGCCCTGAACCTGTACCCCTCCATAACCTCCCTGTCTCACTGGAACGTACCACTGCAGAACTCCACACAAATAGGCCCTGAACCTGTACCCTCCATAACCTCCTTGTCTCACTGGAACGTACCAATGCAGAACTACACACAAATATGCCGTGAATCTGTACCTCTCCATAACCTCCCTGTCTCACTGGAAGGTACCAATGCAGAATTCCAAACAAATATGCCCTGAACCTGTACCCCTCCATAACCTCCCAGTCACACTGGAACGTACCAACGCAGAACTCCAGACAAATATACCCTGAACCTGCAAGCCTCCATAACTTCCCTGTCTGACTGGTACGTACCAATGCAGAACTCCACACAAATATGCCCTGAACCTGTACCCTCCATAAACTCCTTGTCTCACTGGAATGTACCAATGCAGAACTCCACACAAATAAGCCCTCAACCTGTCCCCCTCCATAACCTCCCTGTCTCACTGGAAAGTACCAATGCAGAAATCCAGACAAATATGCCCTGAACCTGTATCGCTCCATAACCTCCCTGTCTGACTGGAACGTACCAATGCAGAACTCCACACAAATATGCAATGAACCTGTAACCTTCATAACCTCCCTGTCTCACTGGAACGTACCAATACAGAACTCCACACAAATATGCCCTGAACTTGTACCATTCCATAACCTCCCTGTCTCACTTGAACGTACCAATGCAGAACTCCACACAAATATGCCCTGAACCTGTACCCTCCATAACCTCCTTGTCTCACTGGAACGTACCAATGCAGAACTCCACACAAATATGCCTTGAACCTGTACCCCTCCTTAACCTCCCTGTCTCACTGGAACGCACCAATGCCGAACTCCACTCAAATAAGCCCGGATCCTGTACCGTGCATAACCTCTCTGTCTCACTGGAACGTACCATTGCAGAACACCACACAAATATGCCCTGAACCTGTACCCATCCATAACCTCCCTGTCTCGCTGGAACGCACCACTGCAGAACTCCACACAACTATGCCCTGAACCTGTACCCTGCATAACCTCGCTGTCTCACTGGAATGTACCAATGCAGAACTACACAGAAATATGCATTGAACCTGTACCCTGCATAACCTCGCTGTCTCACTGGAACGTACCAATGCAGAATTCCAAATAAATTTGCACTAATCTGTACCTCTCCATAACCTCCCTGTCTCACTGGAACGTACCAATGCAGAACTACACACAAATATGCCGTGAATCTGTACCTCTCCATAACCTCCCTGTCTCACTGGAAGGTACCAACGCAGAACTCCAGACAAATATACCCTGAACCTGCAAGCCTCCATAACTTCCCTGTCTGACTGGAACGTACCAATGCAGAACTCCACACAAATATGCCCTGAACCTGTACCCTCCATAAACTCCTTGTCTCACTGGAATGTACCAATGCAGAACTCCACACAAATATGCCCTCAACCTGTCCCCCTCCATAACCTCCCTGTCTCACTGGAAAGTACCAATGCAGAAATCCAGACAAATATGCCCTGAACCTGTATCGCTCCATAACCTCCCTGTCTGACTGGAACGTACCAATGCAGAACTCCACACAAATATGCAATGAACCTGTAACCTTCATAACCTCCCTGTCTCACTGGAACGTACCAATACAGAACTCCACACAAATATGCCCTGAACTTGTACCCTCCATAACCTCCCTGTCTCACTTGAACGTACCAATGCAGAACTCCACACAAATATGCCCTGAACCTGTACCCTCCATAACCTCCTTGTCTCACTGGAACGTACCAATGCAGAACTCCACACAAATATGCCTTGAACCTGTACCCCTCCTTAACCTCCCTGTCTCACTGGAACGCACCAATGCCGAACTCCACTCAAATAAGCCCGGATCCTGTACCGTCCATAACCTCTCTGTCTCACTGGAACGTACCATTGCAGAACACCACACAAATATGCCCTGAACCTGTACCCATCCATAACCTCCCTGTCTCGCTGGAACGCACCACTGCAGAACTCCACACAAATATGCCCTGAACCTGTACCCTGCATAACCTCGCTGTCTCACTGGAATGTACCAATGCAGAACTACACAGAAATATGCATTGAACCTGTACCTCTCCATAACCTCCCTGTCTCACTGGAACGTACCAATGCAGAATTCCAAATAAATTTGCACTAACCTGTACCCGTCCATAACCTCCCTGTCTCACTGGAACGTAGCACTGCAGAACTCCACACAAATTTGCTCTGAACCTGTACCCTCCATAAACTCCTTGTCTCACTGGAACGTACCAATGCAGAATTCCACACAAATATGCCCTGAACCTGTACCCGCCCATAACCTCCTTGTCTCACCGGAACGTACCAATGCAGAACTCCACACAAATTTGCCCTGAACCTGTACCCCTCCATAACCTCCCTGTCTCACTGGAACGTACCACTGCAGAACTCCACACAAATAGGCCCTGAACCTGTACCCTCCATAACCTCCTTGTCTCACTGGAACGTACCAATGCAGAACTACACACAAATATGCCGTGAATCTGTACCTCTCCATAACCTCCCTGTCTCACTGGAAGGTACCAATGCAGAATTCCAAACAAATATGCCCTGAACCTGTACCCCTCCATAACCTCCCAGTCACACTGGAACGTACCAACGCAGAACTCCAGACAAATATGCCCTGAACCTGTACCCTCCATAAACTCCTTGTCTCACTGGAATGTACCAATGCAGAACTCCACACAAATATGCCCTGAACCTGTACCCTCCATAAACTCCTTGTCTCACTGGAATGTACCAATGCAGAACTCCACACAAATATGCCCTCAACCTGTCCCCCTCCATAACCTCCCTGTCTCACTGGAAAGTACCAATGCAGAAATCCAGACAAATATGCCCTGAACCTGTATCGCTCCATAACCTCCCTGTCTGACTGGAACGTACCAATGCAGAACTCCACACAAATATGCAATGAACCTGTAACCTTCATAACCTCCCTGTCTCACTGGAACGTACCAATACAGAACTCCACACAAATATGCCCTGAACTTATACCCTCCATAAGCTCCCTGTCTCACTTGAACGTACCAATGCAGAACTCCACACAAATATGCCCAGAACCTGTACCCTCCATAACCTCCTTGTCTCACTGGAACGTACCAATGCAGAACTCCACACAAATATGCCTTGAACCTGTACCCCTCCTTAACCTCCCTGTCTCACTGGAACGCACCAATGCCGAACTCCACTCAAATAAGCCCGGATCCTGTACCGTGCATAACCTCTCTGTCTCACTGGAACGTACCATTGCAGAACACCACACAAATATGCCCTGAACCTGTACCCCTCCATAACCTCCCTGTCTCACTGGAACGTACCACTGCAGAACTCCACACAACTATGCCCTGAACCTGTAACCTGCATAACCTCGCTGTCTCACTGGAATGTACCAATGCAGAACTACACAGAAATATGCATTGAACCTGTACCTCTCCATAACCTCCCTGTCTCACTGGAACGTACCAATGCAGAATTCCAAATAAATTTGCACTAACCTGTACCCGTCCATAACCTCCCTGTCTCACTGGAACGTAGCACTGCAGAACTCCACACAAATTTGCTCTGAACCTGTACCCTCCATAAACTCCTTGTCTCACTGGAACGTACCAATGCAGAATTCCACACAAATATGCCCTGAACCTGTACCCGCCCATAACCTCCTTGTCTCACCGGAACGCACCAATGCAGAACTCCACACAAATTTGCCCTGAACCTGTACCCCTCCATAACCTCCCTGTCTCACTGGAACGTACCACTGCAGAACTCCACACAAATAGGCCCTGAACCTGTACCCTCCATAACCTCCTTGTCTCACTGGAACGTACCAATGCAGAACTACACACAAATATGCCGTGAATCTGTACCTCTCCATAACCTCCCTGTCTCACTGGAAGGTACCAATGCAGAATTCCAAACAAATATGCCCTGAACCTGTACCCCTCCATAACCTCCCAGTCACACTGGAACGTACCAACGCAGAACTCCAGACAAATATGCCCTGAACCTGTACCCTCCATAAACTCCTTGTCTCACTGGAATGTACCAATGCAGAACTCCACACAAATATGCCCTGAACCTGTACCCTCCATAAACTCCTTGTCTCACTGGAACGTACCAATGCAGAACTCCACACAAATATGCCCTCAACCTGTCCCCCTCCATAACCTCCCTGTCTCACTGGAAAGTACCAATGCAGAAATCCAGACAAATATGCCCTGAACCTGTATCGCTCCATAACCTCCCTGTCTGACTGGAACGTACCAATGCAGAACTCCACACAAATATGCAATGAACCTGTAACCTTCATAACCTCCCTGTCTCACTGGAACGTACCAATACAGAACTCCACACAAATATGCCCTGAACTTATACCCTCCATAAGCTCCCTGTCTCACTTGAACGTACCAATGCAGAACTCCACACAAATATGCCCAGAACCTGTACCCTCCATAACCTCCTTGTCTCACTGGAACGTACCAATGCAGAACTCCACACAAATATGCCTTGAACCTGTACCCCTCCTTAACCTCCCTGTCTCACTGGAACGCACCAATGCCGAACTCCACTCAAATAAGCCCGGATCCTGTACCGTGCATAACCTCTCTGTCTCACTGGAACGTACCATTGCAGAACACCACACAAATATGCCCTGAACCTGTACCCCTCCATAACCTCCCTGTCTCACTGGAACGTACCACTGCAGAACTCCACACAACTATGCCCTGAACCTGTAACCTGCATAACCTCGCTGTCTCACTGGAATGTACCAATGCAGAACTACACAGAAATATGCATTGAACCTGTACCTCTCCATAACCTCCCTGTCTCACTGGAACGTACCAATGCAGAATTCCAAATAAATTTGCACTGAACCTGTACCCGTCCATAACCTCCCTGTCTCACTGGAACGTACCACTGCAGAATTCCACACAAATTTGCTCTGAACCTGTACCCTCCATAACCTCCCTGTCTCACTGGAACGTACCAATGCAGAACTACACACAAATATGCCCTGAACCTGTACCTCACCATAAACTCCCTGTCTCACTGGAACGTACCAATGCAGAACTCCACACAAATATGCCCTGAACCTGTACCCCTCCATAACGTCCCTGTCTGACTGGAACGTACCAATGCAGAACTCCACACAAATATGCCGTAAACCTGTACCCCTCCATAACCTCCCTGTCTCACTGGAACGTACCACTGCAGAACTCCACACAAATAGGCCCTGAACCTGTACCCTCGATAACCTCCCTGTCTCACTGGAACGTACCAATGCAGAACTCCACACAAATTTGCCCTGAACCTGTACCCCTCCATAACCTCCCTGTCTCACTGGAACGTACCACTGCAGAACTCCACACAAATAGGCCCTGAACCTGTACCCTCCATAACCTCCTTGTCTCACTGGAACGTACCAATGCAGAACTACACACAAATATGCCGTGAATCTGTACCTCTCCATAACCTCCCTGTCTCACTGGAAGGTACCAATGCAGAATTCCAAACAAATATGCCCTGAACCTGTACCCCTCCATAACCTCCCAGTCACACTGGAACGTACCAACGCAGAACTCCAGACAAATATACCCTGAACCTGCAAGCCTCCATAACTTCCCTGTCTGACTGGTACGTACCAATGCAGAACTCCACACAAATATGCCCTGAACCTGTACCCTCCATAAACTCCTTGTCTCACTGGAATGTACCAATGCAGAACTCCACACAAATAAGCCCTCAACCTGTCCCCCTCCATAACCTCCCTGTCTCACTGGAAAGTACCAATGCAGAAATCCAGACAAATATGCCCTGAACCTGTATCGCTCCATAACCTCCCTGTCTGACTGGAACGTACCAATGCAGAACTCCACACAAATATGCAATGAACCTGTAACCTTCATAACCTCCCTGTCTCACTGGAACGTACCAATACAGAACTCCACACAAATATGCCCTGAACTTATACCCTCCATAAGCTCCCTGTCTCACTTGAACGTACCAATGCAGAACTCCACACAAATATGCCCAGAACCTGTACCCTCCATAACCTCCTTGTCTCACTGGAACGTACCAATGCAGAACTCCACACAAATATGCCTTGAACCTGTACCCCTCCTTAACCTCCCTGTCTCACTGGAACGCACCAATGCCGAACTCCACTCAAATAAGCCCGGATCCTGTACCGTGCATAACCTCTCTGTCTCACTGGAACGTACCATTGCAGAACACCACACAAATATGCCCTGAACCTGTACCCCTCCATAACCTCCCTGTCTCACTGGAACGTACCACTGCAGAACTCCACACAACTATGCCCTGAACCTGTAACCTGCATAACCTCGCTGTCTCACTGGAATGTACCAATGCAGAACTACACAGAAATATGCATTGAACCTGTACCTCTCCATAACCTCCCTGTCTCACTGGAACGTACCAATGCAGAATTCCAAATAAATTTGCACTAACCTGTACCCGTCCATAACCTCCCTGTCTCACTGGAACGTAGCACTGCAGAACTCCACACAAATTTGCTCTGAACCTGTACCCTCCATAAACTCCTTGTCTCACTGGAACGTACCAATGCAGAATTCCACACAAATATGCCCTGAACCTGTACCCGCCCATAACCTCCTTGTCTCACCGGAACGCACCAATGCAGAACTACACACAAATATGCCGTGAATCTGTACCTCTCCATAACCTCCCTGTCTCACTGGAAGGTACCAATGCAGAATTCCAAACAAATATGCCCTGAACCTGTACCCCTCCATAACCTCCCAGTCACACTGGAACGTACCAACGCAGAACTCCAGACAAATATGCCCTGAACCTGTACCCTCCATAAACTCCTTGTCTCACTGGAATGTACCAATGCAGAACTCCACACAAATATGCCCTGAACCTGTACCCTCCATAAACTCCTTGTCTCACTGGAATGTACCAATGCAGAACTCCACACAAATATGCCCTCAACCTGTCCCCCTCCATAACCTCCCTGTCTCACTGGAAAGTACCAATGCAGAAATCCAGACAAATATGCCCTGAACCTGTATCGCTCCATAACCTCCCTGTCTGACTGGAACGTACCAATGCAGAACTCCACACAAATATGCAATGAACCTGTAACCTTCATAACCTCCCTGTCTCACTGGAACGTACCAATACAGAACTCCACACAAATATGCCCTGAACTTATACCCTCCATAAGCTCCCTGTCTCACTTGAACGTACCAATGCAGAACTCCACACAAATATGCCCAGAACCTGTACCCTCCATAACCTCCTTGTCTCACTGGAACGTACCAATGCAGAACTCCACACAAATATGCCTTGAACCTGTACCCCTCCTTAACCTCCCTGTCTCACTGGAACGCACCAATGCCGAACTCCACTCAAATAAGCCCGGATCCTGTACCGTGCATAACCTCTCTGTCTCACTGGAACGTACCATTGCAGAACACCACACAAATATGCCCTGAACCTGTACCCCTCCATAACCTCCCTGTCTCACTGGAACGTACCACTGCAGAACTCCACACAACTATGCCCTGAACCTGTAACCTGCATAACCTCGCTGTCTCACTGGAATGTACCAATGCAGAACTACACAGAAATATGCATTGAACCTGTACCTCTCCATAACCTCCCTGTCTCACTGGAACGTACCAATGCAGAATTCCAAATAAATTTGCACTAACCTGTACCCGTCCATAACCTCCCTGTCTCACTGGAACGTAGCACTGCAGAACTCCACACAAATTTGCTCTGAACCTGTACCCTCCATAAACTCCTTGTCTCACTGGAACGTACCAATGCAGAATTCCACACAAATATGCCCTGAACCTGTACCCGCCCATAACCTCCTTGTCTCACCGGAACGCACCAATGCAGAACTCCACACAAATTTGCCCTGAACCTGTACCCCTCCATAACCTCCCTGTCTCACTGGAACGTACCACTGCAGAACTCCACACAAATAGGCCCTGAACCTGTACCCCTCCATAACCTCCCAGTCACACTGGAACGTACCAACGCAGAACTCCAGACAAATATACCCTGAACCTGCAAGCCTCCATAACTTCCCTGTCTCACTGGAACGTACCAATGCAGAACTACACACAAATATGCCCTGAACCTGTACCTCACCATAAACTCCCTGTCTCACTGGAACGTACCAATGCAGAACTCCACACAAATATGCCCTGAACCTGTACCCCTCCATAACGTCCCTGTCTGACTGGAACGTACCAATGCAGAACTCCACACAAATATGCCGTAAACCTGTACCCCTCCATAACCTCCCTGTCTCACTGGAACGTACCACTGCAGAACTCCACACAAATAGGCCCTGAACCTGTACCCTCGATAACCTCCCTGTCTCACTGGAACGTACCAATGCAGAACTCCACACAAATTTGCCCTGAACCTGTACCCCTCCATAACCTCCCTGTCTCACTGGAACGTACCACTGCAGAACTCCACACAAATAGGCCCTGAACCTGTACCCTCCATAACCTCCTTGTCTCACTGGAACGTACCAATGCAGAACTACACACAAATATGCCGTGAATCTGTACCTCTCCATAACCTCCCTGTCTCACTGGAAGGTACCAATGCAGAATTCCAAACAAATATGCCCTGAACCTGTACCCCTCCATAACCTCCCAGTCACACTGGAACGTACCAACGCAGAACTCCAGACAAATATACCCTGAACCTGCAAGCCTCCATAACTTCCCTGTCTGACTGGTACGTACCAATGCAGAACTCCACACAAATATGCCCTGAACCTGTACCCTCCATAAACTCCTTGTCTCACTGGAATGTACCAATGCAGAACTCCACACAAATAAGCCCTCAACCTGTCCCCCTCCATAACCTCCCTGTCTCACTGGAAAGTACCAATGCAGAAATCCAGACAAATATGCCCTGAACCTGTATCGCTCCATAACCTCCCTGTCTGACTGGAACGTACCAATGCAGAACTCCACACAAATATGCAATGAACCTGTAACCTTCATAACCTCCCTGTCTCACTGGAACGTACCAATACAGAACTCCACACAAATATGCCCTGAACTTGTACCATTCCATAACCTCCCTGTCTCACTTGAACGTACCAATGCAGAACTCCACACAAATATGCCCTGAACCTGTACCCTCCATAACCTCCTTGTCTCACTGGAACGTACCAATGCAGAACTCCACACAAATATGCCTTGAACCTGTACCCCTCCTTAACCTCCCTGTCTCACTGGAACGCACCAATGCCGAACTCCACTCAAATAAGCCCGGATCCTGTACCGTGCATAACCTCTCTGTCTCACTGGAACGTACCATTGCAGAACACCACACAAATATGCGCTGAACCTGTACCCATCCATAACCTCCCTGTCTCGCTGGAACGCACCACTGCAGAACTCCACACAACTATGCCCTGAACCTGTACCCTGCATAACCTCGCTGTCTCACTGGAATGTACCAATGCAGAACTACACAGAAATATGCATTGAACCTGTACCCTGCATAACCTCGCTGTCTCACTGGAACGTACCAATGCAGAATTCCAAATAAATTTGCACTAATCTGTACCTCTCCATAACCTCCCTGTCTCACTGGAACGTACCAATGCAGAACTACACACAAATATGCCGTGAATCTGTACCTCTCCATAACCTCCCTGTCTCACTGGAAGGTACCAACGCAGAACTCCAGACAAATATACCCTGAACATGCAAGCCTCCATAACTTCCCTGTCTGACTGGAACGTACCAATGCAGAACTCCACACAAATATGCCCTGAACCTGTACCCTCCATAAACTCCTTGTCTCACTGGAATGTACCAATGCAGAACTCCACACAAATATGCCCTCAACCTGTCCCCCTCCATAACCTCCCTGTCTCACTGGAAAGTACCAATGCAGAAATCCAGACAAATATGCCCTGAACCTGTATCGCTCCATAACCTCCCTGTCTGACTGGAACGTACCAATGCAGAACTCCACACAAATATGCAATGAACCTGTAACCTTCATAACCTCCCTGTCTCACTGGAACGTACCAATACAGAACTCCACACAAATATGCCCTGAACTTGTACCCTCCATAACCTCCCTGTCTCACTTGAACGTACCAATGCAGAACTCCACACAAATATGCCCTGAACCTGTACCCTCCATAACCTCCTTGTCTCACTGGAACGTACCAGTGCAGAACTCCACACAAATATGCCTTGAACCTGTACCCCTCCTTAACCTCCCTGTCTCACTGGAACGCACCAATGCCGAACTCCACTCAAATAAGCCCGGATCCTGTACCGTCCATAACCTCTCTGTCTCACTGGAACGTACCATTGCAGAACACCACACAAATATGCCCTGAACCTGTACCCATCCATAACCTCCCTGTCTCGCTGGAACGCACCACTGCAGAACTCCACACAAATATGCCCTGAACCTGTACCCTGCATAACCTCGCTGTCTCACTGGAATGTACCAATGCAGAACTACACAGAAATATGCATTGAACCTGTACCTCTCCATAACCTCCCTGTCTCACTGGAACGTACCAATGCAGAATTCCAAATAAATTTGCACTAACCTGTACCCGTCCATAACCTCCCTGTCTCACTGGAACGTAGCACTGCAGAACTCCACACAAATTTGCTCTGAACCTGTACCCTCCATAAACTCCTTGTCTCACTGGAACGTACCAATGCAGAATTCCACACAAATATGCCCTGAACCTGTACCCGCCCATAACCTCCTTGTCTCACCGGAACGTACCAATGCAGAACTCCACACAAATTTGCCCTGAACCTGTACCCCTCCATAACCTCCCTGTCTCACTGGAACGTACCACTGCAGAAGTCCACACAAATAGGCCCTGAACCTGTACCCTCCATAACCTCCTTGTCTCACTGGAACGTACCAATGCAGAACTACACACAAATATGCCGTGAATCTGTACCTCTCCATAACCTCCCTGTCTCACTGGAAGGTACCAATGCAGAATTCCAAACAAATATGCCCTGAACCTGTACCCCTCCATAACCTCCCAGTCACACTGGAACGTACCAACGCAGAACTCCAGACAAATATGCCCTGAACCTGTACCCTCCATAAACTCCTTGTCTCACTGGAATGTACCAATGCAGAACTCCACACAAATATGCCCTGAACCTGTACCCTCCATAAACTCCTTGTCTCACTGGAATGTACCAATGCAGAACTCCACACAAATATGCCCTCAACCTGTCCCCCTCCATAACCTCCCTGTCTCACTGGAAAGTACCAATGCAGAAATCCAGACAAATATGCCCTGAACCTGTATCGCTCCATAACCTCCCTGTCTGACTGGAACGTACCAATGCAGAACTCATCACAAATATGCAATGAACCTGTAACCTTCATAACCTCCCTGTCTCACTGGAACGTACCAATACAGAACTCCACACAAATATGCCCTGAACTTATACCCTCCATAAGCTCCCTGTCTCACTTGAACGTACCAATGCAGAACTCCACACAAATATGCCCAGAACCTGTACCCTCCATAACCTCCTTGTCTCACTGGAACGTACCAATGCAGAACTCCACACAAATATGCCTTGAACCTGTACCCCTCCTTAACCTCCCTGTCTCACTGGAACGCACCAATGCCGAACTCCACTCAAATAAGCCCGGATCCTGTACCGTGCATAACCTCTCTGTCTCACTGGAACGTACCATTGCAGAACACCACACAAATATGCCCTGAACCTGTACCCCTCCATAACCTCCCTGTCTCACTGGAACGTACCACTGCAGAACTCCACACAACTATGCCCTGAACCTGTAACCTGCATAACCTCGCTGTCTCACTGGAATGTACCAATGCAGAACTACACAGAAATATGCATTGAACCTGTACCTCTCCATAACCTCCCTGTCTCACTGGAACGTACCAATGCAGAATTCCAAATAAATTTGCACTAACCTGTACCCGTCCATAACCTCCCTGTCTCACTGGAACGTAGCACTGCAGAACTCCACACAAATTTGCTCTGAACCTGTACCCTCCATAAACTCCTTGTCTCACTGGAACGTACCAATGCAGAATTCCACACAAATATGCCCTGAACCTGTACCCGCCCATAACCTCCTTGTCTCACCGGAACGCACCAATGCAGAACTCCACACAAATTTGCCCTGAACCTGTACCCCTCCATAACCTCCCTGTCTCACTGGAACGTACCACTGCAGAACTCCACACAAATAGGCCCTGAACCTGTACCCTCCATAACCTCCTTGTCTCACTGGAACGTACCAATGCAGAACTACACACAAATATGCCGTGAATCTGTACCTCTCCATAACCTCCCTGTCTCACTGGAAGGTACCAATGCAGAATTCCAAACAAATATGCCCTGAACCTGTACCCCTCCATAACCTCCCAGTCACACTGGAACGTACCAACGCAGAACTCCAGACAAATATGCCCTGAACCTGTACCCTCCATAAACTCCTTGTCTCACTGGAATGTACCAATGCAGAACTCCACACAAATATGCCCTGAACCTGTACCCTCCATAAACTCCTTGTCTCACTGGAACGTACCAATGCAGAACTCCACACAAATATGCCCTCAACCTGTCCCCCTCCATAACCTCCCTGTCTCACTGGAAAGTACCAATGCAGAAATCCAGACAAATATGCCCTGAACCTGTATCGCTCCATAACCTCCCTGTCTGACTGGAACGTACCAATGCAGAACTCCACACAAATATGCAATGAACCTGTAACCTTCATAACCTCCCTGTCTCACTGGAACGTACCAATACAGAACTCCACACAAATATGCCCTGAACTTATACCCTCCATAAGCTCCCTGTCTCACTTGAACGTACCAATGCAGAACTCCACACAAATATGCCCAGAACCTGTACCCTCCATAACCTCCTTGTCTCACTGGAACGTACCAATGCAGAACTCCACACAAATATGCCTTGAACCTGTACCCCTCCTTAACCTCCCTGTCTCACTGGAACGCACCAATGCCGAACTCCACTCAAATAAGCCCGGATCCTGTACCGTGCATAACCTCTCTGTCTCACTGGAACGTACCATTGCAGAACACCACACAAATATGCCCTGAACCTGTACCCCTCCATAACCTCCCTGTCTCACTGGAACGTACCACTGCAGAACTCCACACAACTATGCCCTGAACCTGTAACCTGCATAACCTCGCTGTCTCACTGGAATGTACCAATGCAGAACTACACAGAAATATGCATTGAACCTGTACCTCTCCATAACCTCCCTGTCTCACTGGAACGTACCAATGCAGAATTCCAAATAAATTTGCACTGAACCTGTACCCGTCCATAACCTCCCTGTCTCACTGGAACGTACCACTGCAGAATTCCACACAAATTTGCTCTGAACCTGTACCCTCCATAACCTCCCTGTCTCACTGGAACGTACCAATGCAGAACTACACACAAATATGCCCTGAACCTGTACCTCACCATAAACTCCCTGTCTCACTGGAACGTACCAATGCAGAACTCCACACAAATATGCCCTGAACCTGTACCCCTCCATAACGTCCCTGTCTGACTGGAACGTACCAATGCAGAACTCCACACAAATATGCCGTAAACCTGTACCCCTCCATAACCTCCCTGTCTCACTGGAACGTACCACTGCAGAACTCCACACAAATAGGCCCTGAACCTGTACCCTCGATAACCTCCCTGTCTCACTGGAACGTACCAATGCAGAACTCCACACAAATTTGCCCTGAACCTGTACCCCTCCATAACCTCCCTGTCTCACTGGAACGTACCACTGCAGAACTCCACACAAATAGGCCCTGAACCTGTACGCTCCATAACCTCCTTGTCTCACTGGAACGTACCAATGCAGAACTACACACAAATATGCCGTGAATCTGTACCTCTCCATAACCTCCCTGTCTCACTGGAAGGTACCAATGCAGAATTCCAAACAAATATGCCCTGAACCTGTACCCCTCCATAACCTCCCAGTCACACTGGAACGTACCAACGCAGAACTCCAGACAAATATACCCTGAACCTGCAAGCCTCCATAACTTCCCTGTCTGACTGGTACGTACCAATGCAGAACTCCACACAAATATGCCCTGAACCTGTACCCTCCATAAACTCCTTGTCTCACTGGAATGTACCAATGCAGAACTCCACACAAATAAGCCCTCAACCTGTCCCCCTCCATAACCTCCCTGTCTCACTGGAAAGTACCAATGCAGAAATCCAGACAAATATGCCCTGAACCTGTATCGCTCCATAACCTCCCTGTCTGACTGGAACGTACCAATGCAGAACTCCACACAAATATGCAATGAACCTGTAACCTTCATAACCTCCCTGTCTCACTGGAACGTACCAATACAGAACTCCACACAAATATGCCCTGAACTTGTACCATTCCATAACCTCCCTGTCTCACTTGAACGTACCAATGCAGAACTCCACACAAATATGCCCTGAACCTGTACCCTCCATAACCTCCTTGTCTCACTGGAACGTACCAATGCAGAACTCCACACAAATATGCCTTGAACCTGTACCCCTCCTTAACCTCCCTGTCTCACTGGAACGCACCAATGCCGAACTCCACTCAAATAAGCCCGGATCCTGTACCGTGCATAACCTCTCTGTCTCACTGGAACGTACCATTGCAGAACACCACACAAATATGCCCTGAACCTGTACCCATCCATAACCTCCCTGTCTCGCTGGAACGCACCACTGCAGAACTCCACACAACTATGCCCTGAACCTGTACCCTGCATAACCTCGCTGTCTCACTGGAATGTACCAATGCAGAACTACACAGAAATATGCATTGAACCTGTACCTCTCCATAACCTCCCTGTCTCACTGGAACGTACCAATGCAGAATTCCAAATAAATTTGCACTAACCTGTACCCGTCCATAACCTCCCTGTCTCACTGGAACGTAGCACTGCAGAACTCCACACAAATTTGCTCTGAACCTGTACCCTCCATAAACTCCTTGTCTCACTGGAACGTACCAATGCAGAATTCCACACAAATATGCCCTGAACCTGTACCCGCCCATAACCTCCTTGTCTCACCGGAACGCACCAATGCAGAACTCCACACAAATTTGCCCTGAACCTGTACCCCTCCATAACCTCCCTGTCTCACTGGAACGTACCACTGCAGAACTCCACACAAATAGGCCCTGAACCTGTACCCTCCATAACCTCCTTGTCTCACTGGAACGTACCAATGCAGAACTACACACAAA
Source organism: Hemitrygon akajei (assembly GCF_048418815.1). Lineage (NCBI taxonomy): Eukaryota > Metazoa > Chordata > Chondrichthyes > Myliobatiformes > Dasyatidae > Hemitrygon > Hemitrygon akajei. Next base: position 519,167 of record NW_027332050.1, on the reverse strand, counting down.
TATGCCGTGAATCTGTACCTCTCCATAACCTCCCTGTCTCACTGGAGCGTACCAATGCAGAACACCACACAAATATGCCCTGAACCTGTACCCCTCCATAACCTCCCAGTCACACTGGAACGTACCAACGCAGAACTCCAGACAAATATACCCTGAACCTGCAAGCCTCCATAACTTCCCTGTCTGACTGGAATGTACCAATGCAGAACTCCACACAAATATGCCCTGAACCTGTACCCTGCATAAACTCCTTGTCTCACTGGAACGTACCAATGCAGAATTCCACACAAATATGCCCTGAACCTGTACCCGCCCATAACCTCCTTGTCTCACTGGAACGCACCAATGCAGAACTCCACACAAATTTGCCCTGAACCTGTACCCCTCCATAACCTCCCTGTCTCACTGGAGCGTACCAATGCAGAACTCCACACAAATATGCCCTGAACCTGTACCCCTCCATAACCTCCCTGTCTCACTGGAAAGTACCAATGCAGAAATCCACACAAATATGCCCTGAACCTGTATCGCTCCATAACCTCCCTGTCTCACTGGAAAGTACCAATGCAGAACTCCACACAAATATGCCATGAACCTGTAACCTTCATAACCTCCATGTCTCACTGGAACGTACCAATACAGAACTACACACGAATATGCCCTGAACCTGTACCTTCCATAATCTCCCTGTCTCACTTGAACGTACCAATGCAGAACTCCACACAAATATGCCCTGAACCTGTACCCTGCATAACCGCGCTTTCTCACTGGAATGTACCAATCCAGAACTACACACAAATATGCATTGAACCTGTACCTCTCCATAACCTCCCTGTCTCACTGGAACGTACCAATGCAGAATTCCAAATAAATTTGCCCTGAACCTGTCCCCGTCCATAACCTCCCTGTCTCACTGGAACGTACCAATGCAAAACTCCACACAAATTTGCTCTGAACCTGTACCCTCCATAAACTCCCTGTCTCACTGGAACGTACCAATGCAGAACTATACACAAATATGCCCTGAACCTGTACCCTCCATAACCTCCCTGTCTCACTGGAAGGTACCAATGCAGAACTATACACAAATATGCCCTAAACCTGTACCCTCCATAACCTCCCTGTCTCAATGGAACGTACCAATGCAGAACTCCACACAAATATGCACTGAACCTGTACCCCTCCATAACCTCCCTGTCTCACTGGAACGTACCAATGCAGAACTCCACACAAATATGCCCTGAACCTGTACCCCTCCATAACCTCCCTGTCTCACAGCAACGTACCAATGCAGAACTCCACACAAATATGCCCTGTTCCTGTACCCCTCCATAACCTCCCTGTCTCATTGGAATGTACCAATGCAGAACTACACACAAATATGCCCTGAACCTGTACCCTCCATAACCTCCCTGTCTCACAGGAACGTACCAATGCATTACTCCAAACAAATATGCCCTGTTCCTGTACACCTCCATAACATCACTGTCTCACTGGAACGTACAAATGCCGAACTCCACACAAACATGCCCTGTTCCTGTACCCCACCATAACCTCCGTGTCTCACTGGAACGTACCAATGCAGAACTCCACACAAATATGCACTGAACCTGTACCCTTCCATAACCTCCCTGTCTCACTGGAACGTACCAATGCAGAACTACACACAAATATGCCCTGAACCTGTACCCCTCCATAACCTCGCTGTCTCACATAAACGTACCAATGCGGAACTCCACACAAATAGGCCCTGTTCCTGTACCCCTCCATAATCTCCCTGTCCCACTGGAACGTACCAATGCAGAACTCCACACAAATATGCCCTGTTCCTGTACCCCTCCATAACCTCCCTATCTCACTGGAACGTACCAATGCAGAACTCCACACAAATATGCCCTGATCCTGTACGCTCCATAACCTCCCTGTCTTACTGGAACATTCTAATGCAGAACTCCACACAAATATGCCCTGAACCTGAACCCCTCAATAAACTCCCTGTCTCACTGGAAAGTAGCAATGCAGAACTCCACACAAATATGCCCTGAAGCTGTACGCCTCTATAACCTCCCTGTCTCACTGAAACGTACCAATGCAGAACTCCACACAAATATGCACTGAACCTGTACCCCTCCATAACCTCCCTGTCTCACTGGAACTTACCACTGCAGAACTCCAAACAAATATGCCCTGAACCTGTACCCTGCATAACCGCGCTGTCTCACTGGAATGTACCAATGCAGAACTACACACAAATATGCATTGAACCTGTACCTCTCCATCACCTCCCTGTCTCACTGGAACGTACCAATGCAGAATTCCAAATAAATTTGCCCTGAACCTGTCCCCGTCCATAACCTCCCTGTCTCACTGGAACGTACCAATGCAAAACTCCACACAAATTTGCTCTGAACCTGTACCCTCCATAAACTCCCTGTCTCACTGGAACGTACCAATGCAGAACTATACACAAATATGCCCTGAATCTGTACCTCTCCATAACCTCCCTGTCTCACTGGAACGTACCAATGCAGAACTCCACACAAATATGCCCTGAACCTGTACCCCTCCATAACCTCCCTGTCTCACTGGAACGAACCAATGCAGAACTCCACACAAATATGCCCTGTACCTGCCCCCCTCCATAACCTCCCTGTCTCACTGGAACGCACCAATGCCGAACTCCACTCAAATATGCCCTGATCCTGCACCGTGCATAACCTCTCTGACTCACTGGAACGTACCAATGCAGAATTCCACACAAATATGCCCTGAACCTGTACCCGCCCATAACCTCCTTGTCTCACTGGAACGCACCAATGCAGAACTCCACACAAATTTGCCCTGAATCTGTACACCTCCATAACCTCCCTGTCTCACTGGAGCGTACCAATGCAGAACTCCACACAAATATGCCCTGAACCTGTACCCCTCCATAACCTCCCTGTCTCACTGGAACGTACCACTGCAGAACTCCACACAAATAGGCCCTGAACCTGTACCCTCCATAACCTCCCTGTCTCACTGGAATGTACCAATGCAGAACTACACACAAATATGCATTGAACCTGTACCTCTCCATCACCTCCCTGTCTCACTGGAACGTACCAATGCAGAATTCCAAATAAATTTGCCCTGAACCTGTCCCCGTCCATAACCTCCCTGTCTCACTGGAACGTACCAATGCAAAACTCCACACAAATTTGCTCTGAACCTGTACCCTCCATAAACTCCCTGTCTCACTGGAACGTACCAATGCAGAACTATACACAAATATGCCCTGAATCTGTACCTCTCCATAACCTCCCTGTCTCACTGGAACGTACCAATGCAGAACTCCACACAAATATGCCCTGAACCTGTACCCCTCCATAACCTCCCTGTCTCACTGGAACGAACCAATGCAGAACTCCACACAAATATGCCCTGTACCTGCCCCCCTCCATAACCTCCCTGTCTCACTGGAACGCACCAATGCCGAACTCCACTCAAATATGCCCTGATCCTGCACCGTGCATAACCTCTCTGACTCACTGGAACGTACCAATGCAGAATTCCACACAAATATGCCCTGAACCTGTACCCGCCCATAACCTCCTTGTCTCACTGGAACGCACCAATGCAGAACTCCACACAAATTTGCCCTGAATCTGTACACCTCCATAACCTCCCTGTCTCACTGGAGCGTACCAATGCAGAACTCCACACAAATATGCCCTGAACCTGTACCCCTCCATAACCTCCCTGTCTCACTGGAACGTACCACTGCAGAACTCCACACAAATAGGCCCTGAACCTGTACCCTCCATAACCTCCCTGTCTCACTGGAACGTACCAATGCAGAACTACACACAAATATGCCATGAACCTGTACCTCTCCATAAGCTCCCTGTCTCACTGGAAGGTACCAATGCAGAATTCCAAACAAATATGCCCTGAACCTGTACCCCTCCATAACCTCCCAGTCACACTGGAACGTACCAACGCAGAACTCCAGACACATATACCCTGAACCTGCAAGCCTCCATAACTTCCCTGTCTGACTGGAACGTACCAATGCAGAACTCCACACAAATATGCCCTGAACCTGTACCCTCCATAAACTCCTTGTCTCACTGGAACGTACCAATTCAGAATTCCACACAAATATGTCCTGAACCTGGACCCGCCCATAACCTCCTTGTCTCACTGGAACGCACCAATGCAGATCTCCACACAAATATGCCATGAACCTGTAACATTCATAACCTCCCTGTCTCACTGGAACGTACCAATACAGAACTACACACGAATATGCTCTGAACCTGTATCCTCCATAACCTCCCTGTCTCACTTGAACGTACCAATGCAGAAATCCACACAAATATGCCCTGAACCTGTACCCTCCATAACCTCATTGTCTCACTGGAACATACCAATGCAGAACTCCACAGAAATATGCCTTGAACCTGTACCCCTCCTTAACCTCCCTGTCTCACTGGAACGCACCAATGCCGAACTCCACTCAAATAAGCCCGGATCCTGTACCCCTCCATAAACTCCCAGTCACACTGGAACGTACCAACGCAGAACTCCAGACAAATATACCCTGAACTGTTACCCCTCCATAACCTCCCTGTCTCACTGGAAGGTACCAATGCAAAACTCCACACAAATATGCCTTGAACCTGTACCCCTCCTTAACCTCCCTGTCTCACTGGAACGCACCAATGCCGAACTCCACTCAAATAAGCCCGGATCCTGTACCCTGCATAACCGCGCTGTCTCACTGGAATGTACCAATGCAGAACTACACACAAATATGCATTGAACCTGTACCTCTCCATAACCTCCCTGTCTCACTGGAACGTACCAATGCAGAATTCCAAATAAATTTGCCCTGAACCTGTCCCCGTCCATAACCTCCCTGTCTCACTGGAACGTACCAATGCAAAACTCCACACAAATTTGCTCTGAACCTGTACCCTCCATAAACTCCCTGTCTCACTGGAACGTACCAATGCAGAACTATACACAAATATGCCCTGAATCTGTACCTCTCCATAACCTCCCTGTCTCACTGGAACGTACCAATGCAGAACTCCACACAAATATGCCCTGAACCTGTACCCCTCCATAACCTCCCTGTCTCACTGGAACGAACCAATGCAGAACTCCACACAAATATGCCCTGTACCTGCCCCCCTCCATAACCTCCCTGTCTCACTGGAACGCAACAATGCCGAACTCCACTCAAATATGCCCTGATCCTGCACCGTGCATAACCTCTCTGACTCACTGGAACGTACCAATGCAGAATTCCACACAAATATGCCCTGAACCTGTACCCGCCCATAACCTCCTTGTCTCACTGGAACGCACCAATGCAGAACTCCACACAAATTTGCCCTGAATCTGTACACCTCCATAACCTCCCTGTCTCACTGGAGCGTACCAATGCAGAACTCCACACAAATATGCCCTGAACCTGTAACCCTCCATAACCTCCCTGTCTGACTGGAAGGTACCAATGCAGAACTCCACACAAATGTGCCGTAAACCTGCCCCCCTCCATAACCTCCCTGTCTCACTGGAACGTACCACTGCAGAACTCCACACAAATAGGCCCTGAACCTGTACCCTCCATAACCTCCCTGTCTCACTGGAACGTACCAATGCAGAACTACACAAAAATATGCCTTGAACCTGTACCTCTCCATAACCTCCCTGTCTCACTGGAAGGTACCAATGCAGAATTCCAAACAAATATGCCCTGAACCTGTACCCCTCCATAACCTCCCAGTCACACTGGAACGTACCAACGCAGAACTCCAGACACATATACCCTGAACCTGCAAGCCTCCATAACTTCCCTGTCTGACTGGAACGTACCAATGCAGAACTCCACACAAATATGCCCTGAACCTGTACCCTCCATAAACTCCTTGTCTCACTGGAACGTACCAATTCAGAATTCCACACAAATATGTCCTGAACCTGGACCCGCCCATAACCTCCTTGTCTCACTGGAACGCACCAATGCAGAACTCCACACAAATATGCCATGAACCTGTAACATTCATAACCTCCCTGTCTCACTGGAACGTACCAATACAGAACTACACACGAATATGCCCTGAACCTGTACCCTCCATAACCTCCCTGTCTCACTTGAACGTACCAATGCAGAACTCCACACAAATATGCCCTGAACCTGTACCCTCCATAACCTCATTGTCTCACTGGAACATACCAATGCAGAACTCCACAGAAATATGCCTTGAACCTGTACCCCTCCTTAACCTCCCTGTCTCACTGGAACGCACCAATGCCGAACTCCACTCAAATAAGCCCGGATCCTGTACCCCTCCATAAACTCCCAGTCACACTGGAACGTACCAACGCAGAACTCCAGACAAATATACCCTGAACTGTTACCCCTCCATAACCTCCCTGTCTCACTGGAAGGTACCAATGCAAAACTCCACACAAATATGCCTTGAACCTGTACCCCTCCTTAACCTCCCTGTCTCACTGGAACGCACCAATGCCGAACTCCACTCAAATAAGCCCGGATCCTGTACCGTGCATAACCTCTCTGTCTCACTGGAACGTACCATTGCAGAACACCACACAAATATGCCCTGAACCTGTACCCATCCATAACCTCCCTGTCTCGCTGGAACGCACCACTGCAGAACTCCACACAAATATGCCCTGAACCTGTACCCTGCATAACCTCGCTGTCTCACTAGAATGTACCAATGCAGAACTACACAGAAATATGCATTGAACCTGTACCTCTCCATAACCTCCCTGTCTCACTGGAACGTACCAATGCAGAATTCCAAATAAATTTGCACTAACCTGTACCCGTCCATAACCTCCCTGTCTCACTGGAACGTAGCACTGCAGAACTCCACACAAATTTGCTCTGAACCTGTACCCTCCATAAACTCCTTGTCTCACTGGAACGTACCAATGCAGAATTCCACACAAATATGCCCTGAACCTGTACCCGCCCATAACCTCCTTGTCTCACCGGAACGCACCAATGCAGAACTCCACACAAATTTGCCCTGAACCTGTACCCCTCCATAACCTCCCTGTCTCACTGGAACGTACCACTGCAGAACTCCACACAAATATGCCCTGATCCTGTACCCCTCCATAAACTCCCTGTCTCACTGGAAAGTACCAATGCAGAAATCCACACAAATATGCCCTGAACCTGTATCGCTCCATAACCGCCCTGTCTGACTGGAACGTACCAATGCAGAACTCCACACAAATATGCCATGAACCTGTAACCTTCATAACCTCCCTGTCTCACTGGAACGTACCAATACAGAACTACACACGAATATGCCCTGAACCTGTACCCTCCATAATCTCCCTGTCTCACTTGAACGTACCAATGCAGAACTCCACACAAATATGCCCTGAACCTGTACCCTTCATAACCTCCCTGTCTCACTGGAACGTACCACTGCAGAACTCCACACAAATATGCCCTGAAACTGTACCCTGCATAACCGCGCTGTCTCACTGGAATGTACCAATGCAGAACTACACACAAATATGCATTGAACCTGTACCTCTCCATAACCTCCCTGTCTCACTGGAACGTACCAATGCAGAATTCCAAATAAATTTGCCCTGAACCTGTCCCCGTCCATAACCTCCCTGTCTCACTGGAACGTACCAATGCAAAACTCCACACAAATTTGCTCTGAACCTGTACCCTCCATAAACTCCCTGTCTCACTGGAACGTACCAATGCAGAACTATACACAAATATGCCCTGAACCTGTACCCTCCATAACCTCCCTGTCTCACTGGAAGGTACCAATGCAGAACTATACACAAATATGCCCTGAACCTGTACCCTCCATAACCTCCCTGTCTCACTGGAACGTACCAATGCAGAACTCCACACAAATATGCACTGAACCTGTACCCCTCCATAACCTCCCTGTCTGACTGGAACGTACCAATGCAGAACTCCACACAAATATGCCCTGAACCTGTACCCCTCCATAACCTCCCTGTCTCACAGGAACGTACCAATGCAGAACTCCACACAAATATGCCCTGTTCCTGTACCCCTCCATAACCTCCCTGTCTCATTGGAATGTACCAATGCAGAACTACACACAAATATGCCCTGAACCTGTACCCTCCATAACCTCCCTGTCTCACAGGAACGTACCAATGCATTACTCCAAACAAATATGCCCTGTTCCTGTACACCTCCATAACATCACTGTCTCACTGGAACGTACAAATGCCGAACTCCACACAAACATGCCCTGTTCCTGTACCCCACCATAACCTCCGTGTCTCACTGGAACGTACCAATGCAGAACTCCACACAAATATGCACTGAACCTGTACCCTTCCATAACCTCCCTGTCTCACTGGAACGTACCAATGCAGAACTACACACAAATATGCCCTGAACCTGTACCCCTCCATAACCTCGCTGTCTCACATAAACGTACCAATGCGGAACTCCACACAAATAGGCCCTGTTCCTGTACCCCTCCATAATCTCCCTGTCCCACTGGAACGTACCAATGCAGAACTCCACACAAATATGCCCTGTTCCTGTACCCCTCCATAACCTCCCTATCTCACTGGAACGTACCAATGCAGAACTCCACACAAATATGCCCTGAACCTGAACCCCTCAATAAACTCCCTGTCTCACTGGAAAGTACCAATGCAGAACTCCACACAAATATGCCCTGAAGCTGTACCCCTCTATAACCTCCCTGTCTCACTGAAACGTACCAATGCAGAACTCCACACAAATATGCACTGAACCTCTACCCCTCCATAACCTCCCTGTCTCACTGGAACTTACCACTGCAGAACTCCAAACAAATATGCCCTGAAACTGTACCCTGCATAACCGCGCTGTCTCACTGGAATGTACCAATGCAGAACTACACACAAATATGCCCTGAATCTGTACCTCTCCATAACCTCCCTGTCTCACTGGAACGTACCAATGCAGAACTCCACACAAATATGCCCTGAACCTGTACCCCTCCATAACCTCCCTGTCTCACTGGAACGAACCAATGCAGAACTCCACACAAATATGCCCTGTACCTGCCCCCCTCCATAACCTCCCTGTCTCACTGGAACGCACCAATGCCGAACTCCACTCAAATATGCCCTGATCCTGCACCGTGCATAACCTCTCTGACTCACTGGAACGTACCAATGCAGAATTCCACACAAATATGCCCTGAACCTGTACCCGCCCATAACCTCCTTGTCTCACTGGAACGCACCAATGCAGAACTCCACACAAATTTGCCCTGAATCTGTACACCTCCAGAACCTCCCTGTCTCACTGGAGCGTACCAATGCAGAACTCCACACAAATATGCCCTGAACCTGTACCCCTCCATAACCTCCCTGTCTGACTGGAAGGTACCAATGCAGAACTCCACACAAACGTGCCGTAAACCTGCCCCCCTCCATAACCTCCCTGTCTCACTGGAACGTACCACTGCAGAACTCCACACAAATAGGCCCTGAACCTGTACCCTCCATAACCTCCCTGTCTCACTGGAACGTACCAATGCAGAACTACACACAAATATGCCATGAACCTGTACCTCTCCATAACCTCCCTTTCTCACTGGAAGGTACCAATGCAGAATTCCAAACAAATATGCCCTGAACCTGTACCCCTCCATAACCTCCCAGTCACACTGGAACGTACCAACGCAGAACTCCAGACACATATACCCTGAACCTGCAAGCCTCCATAACTTCTCTGTCTGACTGGAACGTACCAATGCAGAACTCCACACAAATATGCCCTGAACCTGTACCCTCCATAAACTCCTTGTCTCACTGGAACGTACCAATTCAGAATTCCACACAAATATGTCCTGAACCTGGACCCGCCCATAACCCCCTTGTCTCACTGGAACGCACCAATGCAGAACTCCACACAAATATGCCATGAACCTGTAACATTCATAACCTCCCTGTCTCACTGGAACGTACCAATACAGAACTACACACGAATATGCCCTGAACCTGTACCCTCCATAACCTCCCTGTCTCACTTGAACGTACCAATGCAGAACTCCACACAAATATGCCCTGAACCTGTACCCTCCATAACCTCATTGTCTCACTGGAACATACCAATGCAGAACTCCACAGAAATATGCCTTGAACCTGTACCCCTCCTTAACCTCCCTGTCTCACTGGAACGCACCAATGCCGAACTCCACTCAAATAAGCCCGGATCCTGTACCCCTCCATAAACTCCCAGTCACACTGGAACGTACCAACGCAGAACTCCAGACAAATATACCCTGAACTGTTACCCCTCCATAACCTCCCTGTCTCACTGGAAGGTACCAATGCAAAACTCCACACAAATATGCCCTGAACCTGTACCCTGCATAACCTCGCTGTCTCACTGGAATGTACCAATGCAGAACTACACACAAATATGCATTGAACCTGTACCTCTCCATAACCTCCCTGTCTCACTGGAACGTACCAATGCAGAATTCCAAATAAATATGCCCTGAACCTGTACCCCTCCATTACCTCCCAGTCACACTGGAACGTACCAACGCAGAACTCCACACAAATATACCCTGAGCCTGTAACCCTCCATAACCTCCCTGTCTCACTGGAACGTACCAATGCAGAACTCCACACAAATATGCCCTGAACCTCTACCCTCCATAACCTCCCTGTCTCACTGGAACATACCATTGCAGAACTCCACATAAATATGCCTTGAACCTCTACCCGTCCATAACCTCCCTGTCTCATTGGAACGTCCCACTGCAGAACTCCACACAAATATGCCATGAACCGGTACCGTACATAACCTCCATGTCTCACTGGAAAGTACCAATGCAGAACTCCACACAAATTTGCCCTGTACATGTACCCGTCCATAACCTCCCTGTCTCACTGGAACGTACCACTGCAGAACTCCACACAAATTTGCTCTGAACCTGTACCCTGCATAACCTCGCTGTCTCACTGGAATGTACCAATGCAGAACTACACAGAAATATGCATTGAACCTGTACCTCTCCATAACCTCCCTGTCTCACTGGAACGTACCAATGCAGAATTCCAAATAAATTTGCAATGAAACTGTACCCGTCCATAACCTCCCTGTCTCACTGGAACGTACCACTGCAGAACTCCACACAAATTTGCTCTGAACCTGTACCCTCCATAACCTCCCTGTCTCACTGGAACGTACCAATGCAGAACTACACACAAACATGCCCTGTTCCTGTACCCCACCATAACCTCCGTGTCTCACTGGAACGTACCAATGCAGAACTCCACACAAATATGCACTGAACCTGTACCCTTCCATAACCTCCCTGTCTCACTGGAACGTACCAATGCAGAACTACACACAAATATGCCCTGAACCTGTACCCCTCCATAACCTCGCTGTCTCACATAAACGTACCAATGCGGAACTCCACACAAATAGGCCCTGTTCCTGTACCCCTCCATAATCTCCCTGTCCCACTGGAACGTACCAATGCAGAACTCCACACAAATATGCCCTGTTCCTGTACCCCTCCATAACCTCCCTATCTCACTGGAACGTACCAATGCAGAACTCCACACAAATATGCCCTGAACCTGAACCCCTCAATAAACTCCCTGTCTCACTGGAAAGTACCAATGCAGAACTCCACACAAATATGCCCTGAAGCTGTACCCCTCTATAACCTCCCTGTCTCACTGAAACGTACCAATGCAGAACTCCACACAAATATGCACTGAACCTGTACCCCTCCATAACCTCCCTGTCTCACTGGAACTTACCACTGCAGAACTCCAAACAAATATGCCCTGAAACTGTACCCTGCATAACCGCGCTGTCTCACTGGAATGTACCAATGCAGAACTACACACAAATATGCATTGAACCTGTACCTCTCCATAACCTCCCTGTCTCACTGGAACGTACCAATGCAGAATTCCAAATAAATTTGCCCTGAACCTGTCCCCGTCCATAACCTCCCTGTCTCACTGGAACGTACCAATGCAAAACTCCACACACATTTGCTCTGAACCTGTACCCTCCATAAACTCCCTGTCTCACTGGAACGTACCAATGCAGAACTATACACAAATATGCCCTGAATCTGTACCTCTCCATAACCTCCCTGTCTCACTGGAACGTACCAATGCAGAACTCCACACAAATATGCCCTGAACCTGTACCCCTCCATAACCTCCCTGTCTCACTGGAACGAACCAATGCAGAACTCCACACAAATATGCCCTGTACCTGCCCCCCTCCATAACCTCCCTGTCTCACTGGAACGCACCAATGCCGAACTCCACTCAAATATGCCCTGATCCTGCACCGTGCATAACCTCTCTGACTCACTGGAACGTACCAATGCAGAATTCCACACAAATATGCCCTGAACCTGTACCCGCCCATAACCTCCTTGTCTCACTGGAACGCACCAATGCAGAACTCCACACAAATTTGCCCTGAATCTGTACACCTCCAGAACCTCCCTGTCTCACTGGAGCGTACCAATGCAGAACTCCACACAAATATGCCCTGAACCTGTACCCCTCCATAACCTCCCTGTCTGACTGGAAGGTACCAATGCAGAACTCCACACAAACGTGCCGTAAACCTGCCCCCCTCCATAACCTCCCTGTCTCACTGGAACGTACCACTGCAGAACTCCACACAAATAGGCCCTGAACCTGTACCCTCCATAACCTCCCTGTCTCACTGGAACGTACCAATGCAGAACTACACACAAATATGCCATGAACCTGTACCTCTCCATAACCTCCCTTTCTCACTGGAAGGTACCAATGCAGAATTCCAAACAAATATGCCCTGAACCTGTACCCCTCCATAACCTCCCAGTCACACTGGAACGTACCAACGCAGAACTCCAGACACATATACCCTGAACCTGCAAGCCTCCATAACTTCTCTGTCTGACTGGAACGTACCAATGCAGAACTCCACACAAATATGCCCTGAACCTGTACCCTCCATAAACTCCTTGTCTCACTGGAACGTACCAATTCAGAATTCCACACAAATATGTCCTGAACCTGGACCCGCCCATAACCCCCTTGTCTCACTGGAACGCACCAATGCAGAACTCCACACAAATATGCCATGAACCTGTAACATTCATAACCTCCCTGTCTCACTGGAACGTACCAATACAGAACTACACACGAATATGCCCTGAACCTGTACCCTCCATAACCTCCCTGTCTCACTTGAACGTACCAATGCAGAACTCCACACAAATATGCCCTGAACCTGTACCCTCCATAACCTCATTGTCTCACTGGAACATACCAATGCAGAACTCCACAGAAATATGCCTTGAACCTGTACCCCTCCTTAACCTCCCTGTCTCACTGGAACGCACCAATGCCGAACTCCACTCAAATAAGCCCGGATCCTGTACCCCTCCATAAACTCCCAGTCACACTGGAACGTACCAACGCAGAACTCCAGACAAATATACCCTGAACTGTTACCCCTCCATAACCTCCCTGTCTCACTGGAAGGTACCAATGCAAAACTCCACACAAATATGCCCTGAACCTGTACCCTGCATAACCTCGCTGTCTCACTGGAATGTACCAATGCAGAACTACACACAAATATGCATTGAACCTGTACCTCTCCATAACCTCCCTGTCTCACTGGAACGTACCAATGCAGAATTCCAAATAAATATGCCCTGAACCTGTACCCCTCCATTACCTCCCAGTCACACTGGAACGTACCAACGCAGAACTCCACACAAATATACCCTGAGCCTGTAACCCTCCATAACCTCCCTGTCTCACTGGAACGTACCAATGCAGAACTCCACACAAATATGCCCTGAACCTCTACCCTCCATAACCTCCCTGTCTCACTGGAACATACCATTGCAGAACTCCACATAAATATGCCCTGAACCTCTACCCGTCCATAACCTCCCTGTCTCATTGGAACGTCCCACTGCAGAACTCCACACAAATATGCCATGAACCGGTACCGTACATAACCTCCATGTCTCACTGGAAAGTACCAATGCAGAACTCCACACAAATTTGCCCTGTACATGTACCCGTCCATAACCTCCCTGTCTCACTGGAACGTACCACTGCAGAACTCCACACAAATTTGCTCTGAACCTGTACCCTGCATAACCTCGCTGTCTCACTGGAATGTACCAATGCAGAACTACACAGAAATATGCATTGAACCTGTACCTCTCCATAACCTCCCTGTCTCACTGGAACGTACCAATGCAGAATTCCAAATAAATTTGCAATGAAACTGTACCCGTCCATAACCTCCCTGTCTCACTGGAACGTACCACTGCAGAACTCCACACAAATTTGCTCTGAACCTGTACCCTCCATAACCTCCCTGTCTCACTGGAACGTACCAATGCAGAACAACACACAAATATGCCCTGAACCTGTACCACACCATAAACTCCCTGTCTCACTGGAACATACCAATTCAGAATCCACACAAATTTGACCTGAACCTGTACCACTCCATATCCTCCCTGTCTCACTGGAACGTACCAATGCAGAACTCCACACAAATATGCACTGAACCTGTACCCTTCCATAACCTCCCTGTCTCACTGGAACGTACCAATGCAGAACTACACACAAATATGCCCTGAACCTGTACCCCTCCATAACCTCGCTGTCTCACATAAACGTACCAATGCGGAACTCCACACAAATAGGCCCTGTTCCTGTACCCCTCCATAACCTCCCTGTCTTACTGGAACATTCTAATGCAGAACTCCACACAAATATGCCCTGAACCTGAACCACTCTATAACCTCCCTGTCTCACTGGAAAGTACCAATGCAGAACTCCACACAAATATGCACTGAACCTGTACCCCTCCATAACCTCCCTTCTCACTGGAACTTACCACTGCAGAACTCCAAACAAATATGCCCTGAAACTGTACCCTGCATAACCGCGCTGTCTCACTGGAATGTACCAATGCAGAACTACACACAAATATGCATTGAACCTGTACCTCTCCATAACCTCCCTGTCTCACTGGAACGTACCAATGCAGAATTCCAAATAAATTTGCCCTGAACCTGTCCCCGTCCATAACCTCCCTGTCTCACTGGAACGTACCAATGCAAAACTCCACACAAATTTGCTCTGAACCTGTACCCTCCATAAACTCCCTGTCTCACTGGAACGTACCAATGCAGAACTATACACAAATATGCCCTGAATCTGTACCTCTCCATAACCTCCCTGTCTCACTGGAACGTACCAATGCAGAACTCCACACAAATATGCCCTGAACCTGTACCCCTCCATAACCTCCCTGTCTCACTGGAACGAACCAATGCAGAACTCCACACAAATATGCCCTGTACCTGCCCCCCTCCATAACCTCCCTGTCTCACTGGAACGCACCAATGCCGAACTCCACTCAAATATGCCCTGATCCTGCACCGTGCATAACCTCTCTGACTCACTGGAACGTACCAATGCAGAATTCCACACAAATATGCCCTGAACCTGTACCCGCCCATAACCTCCTTGTCTCACTGGAACGCACCAATGCAGAACTCCGCACAAATTTGCCCTGAATCTGTACACCTCAAGAACCTCCCTGTCTCACTGGAGCGTACCAATGCAGAACTCCACACAAATATGCCCTGAACCTGTACCCCTCCATAACCTCCCTGTCTGACTGGAAGGTACCAATGCAGAACTCCACACAAATGTGCCGTAAACCTGCCCCCCTCCATAACCTCCCTGTCTCACTGGAACGTACCACTGCAGAACTCCACACAAATAGGCCCTGAACCTGTACCCTCCATAACCTCCCTGTCTCACTGGAACTTACCAATGCAGAACTACACACAAATATGCCATGAACCTGTACCTCTCCATAACCTCCCTTTCTCACTGGAAGGTACCAATGCAGAATTCCAAACAAATATGCCCTGAACCTGTACCCCTCCATAACCTCCCAGTCACACTGGAACGTACCAACGCAGAACTCCAGACACATATACCCTGAACCTGCAAGCCTCCATAACTTCCCTGTCTGACTGGAACGTACCAATGCAGAACTCCACACAAATATGCCCTGAACCTGTACCCTCCATAAACTCCTTGTCTCACTGGAACGTACCAATTCAGAATTCCACACAAATATGTCCTGAACCTGGACCTGCCCATAACCTCCTTGTCTCACTGGAACGCACCAATGCAGAACTCCACACAAATATGCCATGAACCTGTAACATTCATAACCTCCCTGTCTCACTGGAACGTACCAATACAGAACTACACACGAATATGCCCTGAACCTGTACCCTCCATAACCTCCCTGTCTCACTTGAACGTACCAATGCAGAACTCCACACAAATATGCCCTGAACCTGTACCCTCCATAACCTCATTGTCTCACTGGAACATACCAATGCAGAACTCCACAGAAATATGCCTTGAACCTGTACCCCTCCTTAACCTCCCTGTCTCACTGGAACGCACCAATGCCGAACTCCACTCAAATAAGCCGGATCCTGTACCCCTCCATAAACTCCCAGTCACACTGGAACGTACCAACGCAGAACTCCAGACAAATATACCCTGAACTGTTACCCCTCCATAACCTCCCTGTCTCATTGGAACGTCCCACTGCAGAACTCCACACAAATATGCCATGAACCGGTACCGTACATAACCTCCATGTCTCACTGGAAAGTACCAATGCAGAACTCCACACAAATTTGCCCTGTACATGTACCCGTCCATAACCTCCCTGTCTCACTGGAACGTACCACTGCAGAACTCCACACAAATTTGCTCTGAACCTGTACCCTGCATAACCTCGCTGTCTCACTGGAATGTACCAATGCAGAACTACACAGAAATATGCATTGAACCTGTACCTCTCCATAACCTCCCTGTCTCACTGGAACGTACCAATGCAGAATTCCAAATAAATTTGCACTGAAACTGTACCCGTCCATAACCTCCCTGTCTCACTGGAACGTACCACTGCAGAACTCCACACAAATTTGCTCTGAACCTGTACCCTCCATAACCTCCCTGTCTCACTGGAACGTACCAATGCAGAACTACACACAAATATGCCCTGAACCTGTACCACACCATAAACTCCCTGTCTCACTGGAACATACCAATTCAGAACTCCACACAAATTTGACCTGAACCTGTACCACTCCTTATCCTCCCTGTCTCACTGGAACGTACCAATGCAGAACTCCACACAAATATGCCCTGAACCAGTACCCTACATAACCTCCCTGTCTCACTGGAACGTACCAATGCAGAATTCCAAATAAATTTGCCCTGAACCTGTCCCCGTCCATAACCTCCCTGTCTCACTGGAACGTACCAATGCAAAACTCCACACAAATTTGCTCTGAACCTGTACCCTCCATAACCTCCCTGTCTCACTGGAACGTACCAATGCAGAACTCCACACAAATATACCCTGAGCCTGTAACCCTCCATAACCTCCCTGTCTCACTGGAACGTACCAATGCAGAACTCCACACAAATATGCCCTGAACCTCTACCCTCCATAACCTCCCTGTCTCACTGGAACATACCATTGCAGAACTCCACACAAATATGCCCTGAACCTCTACCCGTCCATAACCTCACTGTCTCATTGGAACGTCCCACTGCAGAACTCCACACAAATATGCCATGAACCGGTACCGTACATAACCTCCATGTCTCACTGGAAAGTACCAATGCAGAACTCCACACAAATTTGCCCTGTACATGTACCCGTCCATAACCTCCCTGTCTCACTGGAACGTACCACTGCAGAACTCCACACAAATTTGCTCTGAACCTGTACCCTGCATAACCTCGCTGTCTCACTGGAATGTACCAATGCAGAACTACACAGAAATATGCATTGAACCTGTACCTCTCCATAACCTCCCTGTCTCACTGGAACGTACCAATGCAGAATTCCAAATAAATTTGCACTGAAACTGTACCCGTCCATAACCTCCCTGTCTCACTGGAACGTACCACTGCAGAACTCCACACAAATTTGCTCTGAACCTGTACCCTCCATAACCTCCCTGTCTCACTGGAACGTACCAATGCAGAACTACACACAAATATGCCCTGAACCTGTACCACACCATAAACTCCCTGTCTCACTGGAACATACCAATTCAGAACTCCACACAAATTTGACCTGAACCTGTACCACTTCATATCCTCCCTGTCTCACTGGAACGTACCAATGCAGAACTCCACACAAATATGCCCTGAACCTGTACCCTACATAACCTCCCTGTCTCACTGGAACGTACCAATGCAGAATTCCAAATAAATATGCCCTGAACCTGTACCCCTCCATTACCTCCCAGTCACAATGGAACGTACCAACGCAGAACTCCACACAAATATACCCTGAGCCTGTAACCCTCCATAACCTCCCTGTCTCACTGGAACGTACCAATGCAGAACTCCACACAAATATGCCCTGAACCTCTACCCTCCATAACCTCCCTGTCTCACTGGAACATACCATTGCAGAACTCCACATAAATAAGCCCTGAACCTCTACCCGTCCATAACCTCCCTGTCTCATTGGAACGTCCCACTGCAGAACTCCACACAAATATGCCATGAACCGGTACCGTACATAACCTCCATGTCTCACTGGAAAGTACCAATGCAGAACACCACACAAATTTGCCCTGTACATGTACCCGTCCATAACCTCCCTGTCTCACTGGAACGTACCACTGCAGAACTCCACACAAATTTGCTCTGAACCTGTACCCTGCATAACCTCGCTGTCTCACTGGAATGTACCAATGCAGAAATACACAGAAATATGCATTGAACCTGTACCTCACCATAACCTCCCTGTCTCACTGGAACGTACCAATGCAGAATTCCAAATAAATTTGCACTGAAACTGTACCACTCCATATCCTCCCTGTCTCACTGGAACGTACCAATGCAGAACTCCACACAAATATGCCCTGAACCTGTACCCTACATAACCTCCCTGTCTCACTGGAACGTACCAATGCAGAATTCCAAATAAATTTGCCCTGAACCTGTCCCCGTCCATAACCTCCCTGTCTCACTGGAACGTACCAATGCAAAACTCCACACAAATTTGCTCTGAACCTGTACCCTCCATAACCTCCCTGTCTCACTGGAACGTACCAATGCAGAACTCCACACAAATATACCCTGAGCCTGTAACCCTCCATAACCTCCCTGTCTCACTGGAACGTACCAATGCAGAACTCCACACAAATATGCCCTGAACCTCTACCCTCCATAACCACCCTGTCTCACTGGAACATACCATTGCAGAACTCCACACAAATATGCCCTGAACCTCTACCCGTCCATAACCACCCTGTCTCATTGGAACGTCCCACTGCAGAACTCCACACAAACATGCCATGAACCGGTACCGTACATAACCTCCATGTCTCACTGGAAAGTACCAATGCAGAACTCCACACAAATTTGCCCTGTACATGTACCCGTCCATAACCTCCCTGTCTCACTGGAACGTACCACTGCAGAACTCCACACAAATTTGCTCTGAACCTGTACCCTGCATAACCTCGCTGTCTCACTGCAATGTACCAATGCAGAACTACACAGAAATATGCATTGAACCTGTACCTCTCCATAACCTCCCTGTCTCACTGGAACGTACCAATGCAGAATTCCAAATAAATTTGCACTGAAACTGTACCCGTCCATAACCTCCCTGTCTCACTGGAACGTACCACTGCAGAACTCCACACAAATTTGCTCTGAACCTGTACCCTCCATAACCTCCCTGTCTCACTGGAACGTACCAATGCAGAACTACACACAAATATGCCCTGAACCTGTACCACACCATAAACTCCCTGTCTCACTGGAACATACCAATTCAGAACTCCACACAAATTTGACCTGAACCTGTACCACTCCATATCCTCCCTGTCTCACTGGAACGTACCAATGCAGAACTCCACACAAATATGCCCTGAACCTGTACCCTACATAACCTCCCTGTCTCACTGGAACGTACCAATGCAGAATTCCAAATAAATATGCCCTGAACATGTCCCCGTCCATAACCTCCCTGTCTCACTGGAACGTACCAATGCAAAACTCCACACAAATTTGCTCTGAACCTGTACCCTCCATAACCTCCCTGTCTCACTGGAACGTACCAATGCAGAACTACACACAAATATGCCCTGAATCTGTACCTCTCCATAACCTCCCTGTCTCACTGGAACGTACCAATGCAGAACTCCACACAAATATGCCCTGAACCTGAACCCCTCAATAAACTCCCTGTCTCACTGGAAAGTACCAATGCAGAACTCCACACAAATATGCCCTGAAGCTGTACCCCTCTATAACCTCCCTGTCTCACTGAAACGTACCAATGCAGAACTCCACACAAATATGCACTGAACCTGTACCCCTCCATAACCTCCCTGTCTCACTGGAACTTACCACTGCAGAACTCCAAACAAATATGCCCTGAACCTGTACCCTGCATAACCGCGCTGTCTCACTGGAATGTACCAATGCAGAACTACACACAAATATGCCCTGATCCTGCACCGTGCATAAACTCCTTTTCTCACTGGAACGTACCAATGCAGAATTCCACACAAATATGCCCTGAACCTCTACCCGCCCATAACCTCCTTGTCTCACTGGAACGTACCAATGCAGACTCCACACAAATATGCCTTGAACCTGTACGCCTCCTTAACCTCCCTGTCTCACTGGAACGCACCAATGCCGAACTCCACTCAAATAAGCCCGGATCCTGTACCGTGCATAACCTCTCTGTCTCACTGGAACGTACCATTGCAGAATACCACACAAATATGCCCTGAACCTGTACCCCTCCATAACCTCCCTGTCTCACTGGAACGTACCACTGCAGAACTCCACACAACTATGCCCTGAACCTGTAACCTGCATAACCTCGCTGTCTCACTGGAATGTACCAATGCAGAACTACACAGAAATATGCATTGAACCTGTACCTCTCCATAACCTCCCTGTCTCACTGGAACGTACCAATGCAGAATTCCAAATAAATTTGCACTGAACCTGTACCCGTCCATAACCTCCCTGTCTCACTGGAACGTACCACTGCAGAACTCCACACAAATTTGCTCTGAACCTGTACCCTCCATAACCTCCCTGTCTCACTGGAACGTACCAATGCAGAACTACACACAAATATGCCCTGAACCTGTACCTCACCATAAACTCCCTGTCTCACTGGAACGTACCAATGCAGAACTCCACACAAATATGCCCTGAACCTGTACCCCTCCATAACGTCCCTGTCTGACTGGAACGTACCAATGCAGAACTCCACACAAATATGCCGTAAACCTGTACCCCTCCATAACCACCCTGTCTCACTGGAACGTACCACTGCAGAACTCCACACAAATAGGCCCTGAACCTGTACCCTCGATAACCTCCCTGTCTCACTGGAACGTACCAATGCAGAACTCCACACAAATTTGCCCTGAACCTGTACCCCTCCATAACCTCCCTGTCTCACTGGAACGTACCACTGCAGAACTCCACACAAATAGGCCCTGAACCTGTACCCTCCATAACCTCCTTGTCTCACTGGAACGTACCAATGCAGAACTACACACAAATATGCCGTGAATCTGTACCTCTCCATAACCTCCCTGTCTCACTGGAAGGTACCAATGCAGAATTCCAAACAAATATGCCCTGAACCTGTACACCTCCATAACCTCCCAGTCACACTGGAATGTACCAATGCAGAACTCCACACAAATATGCCCTCAACCTGTCCCCCTCCATAACCTCCCTGTCTCACTGGAATGTACCAATGCAGAACTCCACACAAATATGCCCTCAACCTGTCCCCCTCCATAACCTCCCTGTCTCACTGGAAAGTACCAATGCAGAAATCCAGACAAATATGCCCTTAACCTGTATCGCTCCATAACCTCCCTGTCTGACTGGAACGTACCAATGCAGAACTCCACACAAATATGCAATGAACCTGTAACCTTCATAACCTCCCTGTCTCACTAGAACGTACCAATACAGAACTCCACACAAATATGCCCTGAACTTGTACCCTCCATAACCACCCTGTCTCACTGGAACATACCATTGCAGAACTCCACACAAATATGCCCTGAACCTCTACCCGTCCATAACCACCCTGTCTCATTGGAACATCCCACTGCAGAACTCCACACAAACATGCCATGAACCGGTACCGTACATAACCTCCATGTCTCACTGGAAAGTACCAATGCAGAACTCCACACAAATTTGCCCTGTACATGTACCCGTCCATAACCTCCCTGTCTCACTGGAACGTACCACTGCAGAACTCCACACAAATTTGCTCTGAACCTGTACCCTGCATAACCTCGCTGTCTCACTGGAATGTACCAATGCAGAACTACACAGAAATATGCATTGAACCTGTACCTCTCCATAACCTCCCTGTCTCACTGGAACGTACCAATGCAGAATTCCAAATAAATTTGCACTGAAACTGTACCCGTCCATAACCTCCCTGTCTCACTGGAACGTACCACTGCAGAACTCCACACAAATTTGCTCTGAACCTGTACCCTCCATAACCTCCCTGTCTCACTGGAACGTACCAATGCAGAACTACACACAAATATGCCCTGAACCTGTACCACACCATAAACTCCCTGTCTCACTGGAACATACCAATTCAGAACTCCACACAAATTTGACCTGAACCTGTACCACTCCATATCCTCCCTGTCTCACTGGAACGTACCAATGCAGAACTCCACACAAATATGCCCTGAACCTGTACCCTACATAACCTCCCTGTCTCACTGGAACGTACCAATGCAGAATTCCAAATAAATATGCCCTGAACATGTCCCCGTCCATAACCTCCCTGTCTCACTGGAACGTACCAATGCAAAACTCCACACAAATTTGCTCTGAACCTGTACCCTCCATAACCTCCCTGTCTCACTGGAACGTACCAATGCAGAACTACACACAAATATGCCCTGAATCTGTACCTCTCCATAACCTCCCTGTCTCACTGGAACGTACCAATGCAGAACTCCACACAAATATGCCCTGAACCTGAACCCCTCAATAAACTCCCTGTCTCACTGGAAAGTACCAATGCAGAACTCCACACAAATATGCCCTGAAGCTGTACCCCTCTATAACCTCCCTGTCTCACTGAAACGTACCAATGCAGAACTCCACACAAATATGCACTGAACCTGTACCCCTCCATAACCTCCCTGTCTCACTGGAACTTACCACTGCAGAACTCCAAACAAATATGCCCTGAACCTGTACCCTGCATAACCGCGCTGTCTCACTGGAATGTACCAATGCAGAACTACACACAAATATGCCCTGATCCTGCACCGTGCATAAACTCCTTTTCTCACTGGAACGTACCAATGCAGAATTCCACACAAATATGCCCTGAACCTCTACCCGCCCATAACCTCCTTGTCTCACTGGAACGTACCAATGCAGACTCCACACAAATATGCCTTGAACCTGTACGCCTCCTTAACCTCCCTGTCTCACTGGAACGCACCAATGCCGAACTCCACTCAAATAAGCCCGGATCCTGTACCGTGCATAACCTCTCTGTCTCACTGGAACGTACCATTGCAGAATACCACACAAATATGCCCTGAACCTGTACCCCTCCATAACCTCCCTGTCTCACTGGAACGTACCACTGCAGAACTCCACACAACTATGCCCTGAACCTGTAACCTGCATAACCTCGCTGTCTCACTGGAATGTACCAATGCAGAACTACACAGAAATATGCATTGAACCTGTACCTCTCCATAACCTCCCTGTCTCACTGGAACGTACCAATGCAGAATTCCAAATAAATTTGCACTGAACCTGTACCCGTCCATAACCTCCCTGTCTCACTGGAACGTACCACTGCAGAACTCCACACAAATTTGCTCTGAACCTGTACCCTCCATAACCTCCCTGTCTCACTGGAACGTACCAATGCAGAACTACACACAAATATGCCCTGAACCTGTACCTCACCATAAACTCCCTGTCTCACTGGAACGTACCAATGCAGAACTCCACACAAATATGCCCTGAACCTGTACCCCTCCATAACGTCCCTGTCTGACTGGAACGTACCAATGCAGAACTCCACACAAATATGCCGTAAACCTGTACCCCTCCATAACCACCCTGTCTCACTGGAACGTACCACTGCAGAACTCCACACAAATAGGCCCTGAACCTGTACCCTCGATAACCTCCCTGTCTCACTGGAACGTACCAATGCAGAACTCCACACAAATTTGCCCTGAACCTGTACCCCTCCATAACCTCCCTGTCTCACTGGAACGTACCACTGCAGAACTCCACACAAATAGGCCCTGAACCTGTACCCTCCATAACCTCCTTGTCTCACTGGAACGTACCAATGCAGAACTACACACAAATATGCCGTGAATCTGTACCTCTCCATAACCTCCCTGTCTCACTGGAAGGTACCAATGCAGAATTCCAAACAAATATGCCCTGAACCTGTACACCTCCATAACCTCCCAGTCACACTGGAATGTACCAATGCAGAACTCCACACAAATATGCCCTCAACCTGTCCCCCTCCATAACCTCCCTGTCTCACTGGAATGTACCAATGCAGAACTCCACACAAATATGCCCTCAACCTGTCCCCCTCCATAACCTCCCTGTCTCACTGGAAAGTACCAATGCAGAAATCCAGACAAATATGCCCTTAACCTGTATCGCTCCATAACCTCCCTGTCTGACTGGAACGTACCAATGCAGAACTCCACACAAATATGCAATGAACCTGTAACCTTCATAACCTCCCTGTCTCACTAGAACGTACCAATACAGAACTCCACACAAATATGCCCTGAACTTGTACCCTCCATAACCTCCCTGTCTCACTTGAACGTACCAATGCAGAACTCCACACAAATATGCCCTGAACCTGTACCCTCCATAACCTCCTTGTCTCACTGGAACGTACCAATGCAGAACTCCACACAAATATGCCTTGAACCTGTACCCCTCCTTAACCTCCCTGTCTCACTGGAACGCACCAATGCCGAACTCCACTCAAATAAGCCCGGATCCTGTACCGTGCATAACCTCTCTGTCTCACTGGAACGTACCATTGCAGAACACCACACAAATATGCCCTGAACCTGTACCCCTCCATAACCTCCCTGTCTCACTGGAACGTACCACTGCAGAACTCCACACAACTATGCCCTGAACCTGTAACCTGCATAACCTCGCTGTCTCACTGGAATGTACCAATGCAGAACTACACAGAAATATGCATTGAACCTGTACCTCTCCATAACCTCCCTGTCTCACTGGAACGTACCAATGCAGAATTCCAAATAAATTTGCACTGAACCTGTACCCGTCCATAACCTCCCTGTCTCACTGGAACGTACCACTGCAGAACTCCACACAAATTTGCTCTGAACCTGTACCCTCCATAACCTCCCTGTCTCACTGGAACGTACCAATGCAGAACTACACACAAATATGCCCTGAACCTGTACCTCACCATAAACTCCCTGTCTCACTGGAACGTACCAATGCAGAACTCCACACAAATATGCCCTGAACCTGTACCCCTCCATAACGTCCCTGTCTGACTGGAACGTACCAATGCAGAACTCCACACAAATATGCCGTAAACCTGTACCCCTCCATAACCACCCTGTCTCACTGGAACGTACCACTGCAGAACTCCACACAAATAGGCCCTGAACCTGTACCCTCGATAACCTCCCTGTCTCACTGGAACGTACCAATGCAGAACTCCACACAAATTTGCCCTGAACCTGTACCCCTCCATAACCTCCCTGTCTCACTGGAACGTACCACTGCAGAACTCCACACAAATAGGCCCTGAACCTGTACCCTCCATAACCTCCTTGTCTCACTGGAACGTACCAATGCAGAACTACACACAAATATGCCGTGAATCTGTACCTCTCCATAACCTCCCTGTCTCACTGGAAGGTACCAATGCAGAATTCCAAACAAATATGCCCTGAACCTGTACACCTCCATAACCTCCCAGTCACACTGGAATGTACCAATGCAGAACTCCACACAAATATGCCCTCAACCTGTCCCCCTCCATAACCTCCCTGTCTCACTGGAATGTACCAATGCAGAACTCCACACAAATATGCCCTCAACCTGTCCCCCTCCATAACCTCCCTGTCTCACTGGAAAGTACCAATGCAGAAATCCAGACAAATATGCCCTTAACCTGTATCGCTCCATAACCTCCCTGTCTGACTGGAACGTACCAATGCAGAACTCCACACAAATATGCAATGAACCTGTAACCTTCATAACCTCCCTGTCTCACTAGAACGTACCAATACAGAACTCCACACAAATATGCCCTGAACTTGTACCCTCCATAACCTCCCTGTCTCACTTGAACGTACCAATGCAGAACTCCACACAAATATGCCCTGAACCTGTACCCTCCATAACCTCCTTGTCTCACTGGAACGTACCAATGCAGAACTCCACACAAATATGCCTTGAACCTGTACCCCTCCTTAACCTCCCTGTCTCACTGGAACGCACCAATGCCGAACTCCACTCAAATAAGCCCGGATCCTGTACCGTGCATAACCTCTCTGTCTCACTGGAACGTACCATTGCAGAACACCACACAAATATGCCCTGAACCTGTACCCCTCCATAACCTCCCTGTCTCACTGGAACGTACCACTGCAGAACTCCACACAACTATGCCCTGAACCTGTAACCTGCATAACCTCGCTGTCTCACTGGAATGTACCAATGCAGAACTACACAGAAATATGCATTGAACCTGTACCTCTCCATAACCTCCCTGTCTCACTGGAACGTACCAATGCAGAATTCCAAATAAATTTGCACTGAACCTGTACCCGTCCATAACCTCCCTGTCTCACTGGAACGTACCACTGCAGAACTCCACACAAATTTGCTCTGAACCTGTACCCTCCATAACCTCCCTGTCTCACTGGAACGTACCAATGCAGAACTACACACAAATATGCCCTGAACCTGTACCTCACCATAAACTCCCTGTCTCACTGGAACGTACCAATGCAGAACTCCACACAAATATGCCCTGAACCTGTACCCCTCCATAACGTCCCTGTCTGACTGGAACGTACCAATGCAGAACTCCACACAAATATGCCGTAAACCTGTACCCCTCCATAACCTCCCTGTCTCACTGGAACGTACCACTGCAGAACTCCACACAAATAGGCCCTGAACCTGTACCCTCGATAACCTCCCTGTCTCACTGGAACGTACCAATGCAGAACTCCACAGAAATTTGCCCTGAACCTGTACCCCTCCATAACCTCCCTGTCTCACTGGAACGTACCACTGCAGAACTCCACACAAATAGGCCCTGAACCTGTACCCTCCATAACCTCCTTGTCTCACTGGAACGTACCAATGCAGAACTACACACAAATATGCCGTGAATCTGTACCTCTCCATAACCTCCCTGTCTCACTGGAAGGTACCAATGCAGAATTCCAAACAAATATGCCCTGAACCTGTACCCCTCCATAACCTCCCAGTCACACTGGAATGTACCAATGCAGAACTCCACACAAATATGCCCTCAACCTGTCCCCCTCCATAACCTCCCTGTCTCACTGGAATGTAACAATGCAGAACTCCACACAAATATGCCCTCAACCTGTCCCCCTCCATAACCTCCCTGTCTCACTGGAAAGTACCAATGCAGAAATCCAGACAAATATGCCCTTAACCTGTATCGCTCCATAACCTCCCTGTCTGACTGGAACGTACCAATGCAGAACTCCACACAAATATGCAATGAACCTGTAACCTTCATAACCTCCCTGTCTCACTGGAACGTACCAATACAGAACTCCACACAAATATGCCCTGAACTTGTACCCTCCATAACCTCCCTGTCTCACTTGAACGTACCAATGCAGAACTCCACACAAATATGCCCTGAACCTGTACCCTCCATAACCTCCTTGTCTCACTGGAACGTACCAATGCAGAACTCCACACAAATATGCCTTGAACCTGTACCCCTCCTTAACCTCCCTGTCTCACTGGAACGCACCAATGCCGAACTCCACT
This sequence comes from Hemitrygon akajei, assembly GCF_048418815.1. NCBI lineage: Eukaryota > Metazoa > Chordata > Chondrichthyes > Myliobatiformes > Dasyatidae > Hemitrygon > Hemitrygon akajei. Next base: position 490,913 of record NW_027332050.1, on the reverse strand, counting down.
CAAATAAGCCCGGATCCTGTACCGTGCATAACCTCTCTGTCTCACTGGAACGTACCATTGCAGAACACCACACAAATATGCCCTGAACCTGTACCCCTCCATAACCTCCCTGTCTCACTGGAACGTACCACTGCAGAACTCCACACAACTATGCCCTGAACCTGTAACCTGCATAACCTCGCTGTCTCACTGGAATGTACCAATGCAGAACTACACAGAAATATGCATTGAACCTGTACCTCTCCATAACCTCCCTGTCTCACTGGAACGTACCAATGCAGAACTCCACACAAATATGCCCTGAACCTGTACCCCTCCATAACGTCCCTGTCTGACTGGAACGTACCAATGCAGAACTCCACACAAATATGCCGTAAACCTGTACCCCTCCATAACCTCCCTGTCTCACTGGAACGTACCACTGCAGAACTCCACACAAATAGGCCCTGAACCTGTACCCCCGATAACCTCCCTGTCTCACTGGAACGTACCAATGCAGAACTCCACACAAATTTGCCCTGAACCTGTACCCCTCCATAACCTCCCTGTCTCACTGGAACGTACCACTGCAGAACTCCACACAAATAGGCCCTGAACCTGTACCCTCCATAACCTCCTTGTCTCACTGGAACGTACCAATGCAGAACTACACACAAATATGCCGTGAATCTGTACCTCTCCATAACCTCCCTGTCTCACTGGAAGGTACCAATGCAGAATTCCAAACAAATATGCCCTGAACCTGTACACCTCCATAACCTCCCAGTCACACTGGAATGTACCAATGCAGAACTCCACACAAATATGCCCTCAACCTGTCCCCCTCCATAACCTCCCTGTCTCACTGGAAAGTACCAATGCAGAAATCCAGACAAATATGCCCTGAACCTGTATCGCTCCATAACCTCCCTGTCTGACTGGAACGTACCAATGCAGAACTCCACACAAATATGCAATGAACCTGTAACCTTCATAACCTCCCTGTCTCACTGGAACGTACCAATACAGAACTCCACACAAATATGCCCTGAACTTGTACCCTCCATAACCTCCCTGTCTCACTTGAACGTACCAATGCAGAACTCCACACAAATATGCCCTGAACCTGTACCCTCCATAAGCTCCTTGTCTCACTGGAACGTACCAATGCAGAACTCCACACAAATATGTCTTGAACCTGTACCCCTCCTTAACCTCCCTGTCTCACTGGAACGCACCAATGCCGAACTCCACTCAAATAAGCCCGGATCCTGTACCGTGCATAATCTCTCTGTCTCACTGGACGTACCATTGCAGAACACCACACAAATATGCCCTGAACCTGTACCCATCCATAACCTCCCTGTCTCGCTGGAACGCACCACTGCAGAACTCCACACAAATATGCCCTGAACCTGTACCCTGCATAACCTCGCTGTCTCACTGGAATGTACCAATGCAGAACTACACAGAAATATGCATTGAACCTGTACCTCTCCATAACCTCCCTGTCTCACTGGAACGTACCAATGCAGAATTCCAAATAAATTTGCACTAACCTGTACCCGTCCATAACCTCCCTGTCTAACTGGAACGTAGCACTGCAGAACTCCACACAAATTTGCTCTGAACCTGTACCCTCCATAAACTCCTTGTCTCACTGGAACGTACCAATGCAGAATTCCACACAAATATGCCCTGAACCTGTACCCGCCCATAACCTCCTTGTCTCACCGGAACGCACCAATGCAGAACTCCACACAAATTTGCCCTGAACCTGTACCCTCCATAACCTCCTTGTCTCACTGGAACGTACCAATGCAGAACTACACACAAATATGCCGTGAATCTGTACCTCTCCATAACCACCCTGTCTAACTGGAAGGTACCAATGCAGAATTCCAAACAAATATGCCCTGAACCTGTACCCCTCCATAACCTCCCAGTCACACTGGAACGTACCAACGCAGAACTCCAGACAAATTTACCCTGAACCTGTACCCTCCATAACCTCCTTGTCTCACTGGAACGTACCAATGCAGAACTCCACACAAATATGCCTTGAACCTGTACCCCTCCTTAACCTCCCTGTCTCACTGGAACGCACCAATGCCGAACTCCACTCAAATAAGCCCGGATCCTGTACCGTGCATAACCTCTCTGTCTCACTGGAACGTACCAATGCAGAACTACACAGAAATATGCATTGAACCTGTACCTCTCCATAACCTCCCTGTCTCACTGGAACGTACCAATGCAGAATTCCAAATAAATTTGCACTGAACCTGTACCCGTCCATAACCTCCCTGTCTCACTGGAACGTACCACTGCAGAACTCCACACAAATTTGCTCTGAACCTGTACCCTCCATAACCTCCCTGTCTCACTGGAACGTACCAATGCAGAACTACACACAAATATGCCCTGAACCTGTACCTCACCATAAACTCCCTGTCTCACTGGAACGTACCAATGCAGAACTCCACACAAATATGCCCTGAACCTGTACCCCTCCATAACGTCCCTGTCTGACTGGAACGTACCAATGCAGAACTCCACACAAATATGCCGTAAACCTGTACCCCTCCATAACCTCCCTGTCTCACTGGAACGTACCACTGCAGAACTCCACACAAATAGGCCCTGAACCTGTACCCTCGATAACCTCCCTGTCTCACTGGAACGTACCAATGCAGAACTCCACACAAATTTGCCCTGAACCTGTACCCCTCCATAACCTCCCTGTCTCACTGGAACGTACCACTGCAGAACTCCACACAAATAGGCCCTGAACCTGTACCCTCCATAACCTCCTTGTCTCACTGGAACGTACCAATGCAGAACTACACACAAATATGCCGTGAATCTGTACCTCTCCATAACCTCCCTGTCTCACTGGAAGGTACCAATGCAGAATTCCAAACAAATATGCCCTGAACCTGTACACCTCCATAACCTCCCAGTCACACTGGAATGTACCAATGCAGAACTCCACACAAATATGCCCTCAACCTGTCCCCCTCCATAACCTCCCTGTCTCACTGGAATGTACCAATGCAGAACTCCACACAAATATGCCCTCAACCTGTCCCCCTCCATAACCTCCCTGTCTCACTGGAAAGTACCAATGCAGAAATCCAGACAAATATGCCCTTAACCTGTATCGCTCCATAACCTCCCTGTCTGACTGGAACGTACCAATGCAGAACTCCACACAAATATGCAATGAACCTGTAACCTTCATAACCTCCCTGTCTCACTGGAACGTACCAATACAGAACTCCACACAAATATGCCCTGAACTTGTACCCTCCATAACCTCCCTGTCTCACTTGAACGTACCAATGCAGAACTCCACACAAATATGCCCTGAACCTGTACCCTCCATAACCTCCTTGTCTCACTGGAACGTACCAATGCAGAACTCCACACAAATATGCCTTGAACCTGTACCCCTCCTTAACCTCCCTGTCTCACTGGAACGCACCAATGCCGAACTCCACTCAAATAAGCCCGGATCCTGTACCGTGCATAACCTCTCTGTCTCACTGGAACGTACCATTGCAGAACACCACACAAATATGCCCTGAACCTGTACCCCTCCATAACCTCCCTGTCTCACTGGAACGTACCACTGCAGAACTCCACACAACTATGCCCTGAACCTGTAACCTGCATAACCTCGCTGTCTCACTGGAATGTACCAATGCAGAACTACACAGAAATATGCATTGAACCTGTACCTCTCCATAACCTCCCTATCTCACTGGAACGTACCAATGCAGAATTCCAAATAAATTTGCACTGAACCTGTACCCGTCCATAACCTCCCTGTCTCACTGGAACGTACCACTGCAGAACTCCACACAAATTTGCTCTGAACCTGTACCCTCCATAACCTCCCTGTCTCACTGGAACGTACCACTGCAGAACTACACACAAATATGCCCTGAACCTGTACCTCACCATAAACTCCCTGTCTCACTGGAACGTACCAATGCAGAACTCCACACAAATATGCCCTGAACCTGTACCCCTCCATAACGTCCCTGTCTGACTGGAACGTACCAATGCAGAACTCCACACAAATATGCCGTAAACCTGTACCCCTCCATAACCTCCCTGTCTCACTGGAACGTACCACTGCAGAACTCCACACAAATAGGCCCTGAACCTGTACCCTCGATAACCTCCCTGTCTCACTGGAACGTACCAATGCAGAACTCCACACAAATTTGCCCTGAACCTGTACCCCTCCATAACCTCCCTGTCTCACTGGAACGTACCACTGCAGAACTCCACACAAATAGGCCCTGAACCTGTACCCTCCATAACCTCCTTGTCTCACTGGAACGTACCAATGCAGAACTACACACAAATATGCCGTGAATCTGTACCTCTCCATAACCTCCCTGTCTCACTGGAAGGTACCAATGCAGAATTCCAAACAAATATGCCCTGAACCTGTACACCTCCATAACCTCCCAGTCACACTGGAATGTACCAATGCAGAACTCCACACAAATATGCCCTCAACCTGTCCCCCTCCATAACCTCCCTGTCTCACTGGAATGTACCAATGCAGAACTCCACACAAATATGCCCTCAACCTGTCCCCCTCCATAACCTCCCTGTCTCACTGGAAAGTACCAATGCAGAAATCCAGACAAATATGCCCTTAACCTGTATCGCTCCATAACCTCCCTGTCTGACTGGAACGTACCAATGCAGAACTCCACACAAATATGCAATGAACCTGTAACCTTCATAACCTCCCTGTCTCACTGGAACGTACCAATACAGAACTCCACACAAATATGCCCTGAACTTGTACCCTCCATAACCTCCCTGTCTCACTTGTACGTACCAATGCAGAACTCCACACAAATATGCCCTGAACCTGTACCCTCCATAACCTCCTTGTCTCACTGGAACGTACCAATGCAGAACTCCACACAAATATGCCTTGAACCTGTACCCCTCCTTAACCTCCCTGTCTCACTGGAACGCACCAATGCCGAACTCCACTCAAATAAGCCCGGATCCTGTACCGTGCATAACCTCTCTGTCTCACTGGAACGTACCATTGCAGAACACCACACAAATATGCCCTGAACCTGTACCCCTCCATAACCTCCCTGTCTCACTGGAACGTACCACTGCAGAACTCCACACAACTATGCCCTGAACCTGTAACCTGCATAACCTCGCTGTCTCACTGGAATGTACCAATGCAGAACTACACAGAAATATGCATTGAACCTGTACCTCTCCATAACCTCCCTGTCTCACTGGAACGTACCAATGCAGAATTCCAAATAAATTTGCACTGAACCTGTACCCGTCCATAACCTCCCTGTCTCACTGGAACGTACCACTGCAGAACTCCACACAAATTTGCTCTGAACCTGTACCCTCCATAACCTCCCTGTCTCACTGGAACGTACCACTGCAGAACTCCACACAACTATGCCCTGAACCTGTAACCTGCATAACCTCGCTGTCTCACTGGAACGTACCAATGCAGAACTACACACAAATATGCCCTGAACCTGTACCTCACCATAAACTCCCTGTCTCACTGGAACGTACCAATGCAGAACTCCACACAAATATGCCCTGAACCTGTACCCCTCCATAACGTCCCTGTCTGACTGGAACGTACCAATGCAGAACTCCACACAAATATGCCGTAAACCTGTACCCCTCCATAACCTCCCTGTCTCACTGGAACGTACCACTGCAGAACTCCACACAAATAGGCCCTGAACCTGTACCCCCGATAACCTCCCTGTCTCACTGGAACGTACCAATGCAGAACTCCACACAAATTTGCCCTGAACCTGTACCCCTCCATAACCTCCCTGTCTCACTGGAACGTACCACTGCAGAACTCCACACAAATAGGCCCTGAACCTGTACCCTCCATAACCTCCTTGTCTCACTGGAACGTACCAATGCAGACCTACACACAAATATGCCGTGAATCTGTACCTCTCCATAACCTCCCTGTCTCACTGGAAGGTACCAATGCAGAATTCCAAACAAATATGCCCTGAACCTGTACACCTCCATAACATCCCAGTCACACTGGAATGTACCAATGCAGAACTCCACACAAATATGCCCTCAACCTGTCCCCCTCCATAACCTCCCTGTCTCACTGGAAAGTACCAATGCAGAAATCCAGACAAATATGCCCTGAACCTGTATCGCTCCATAACCTCCCTGTCTGACTGGAACGTACCAATGCAGAACTCCACACAAATATGCAATGAACCTGTAACCTTCATAACCTCCCTGTCTCACTGGAACGTACCAATACAGAACTCCACACAAATATGCCCTGAACTTGTACCCTCCATAACCTCCCTGTCTCACTTGAACGTACCAATGCAGAACTCCACACAAATATGCCCTGAACCTGTACCCTCCATAAGCTCCTTGTCTCACTGGAACGTACCAATGCAGAACTCCACACAAATATGTCTTGAACCTGTACCCCTCCTTAACCTCCCTGTCTCACTGGAACGCACCAATGCCGAACTCCACTCAAATAAGCCCGGATCCTGTACCGTGCATAATCTCTCTGTCTCACTGGACGTACCATTGCAGAACACCACACAAATATGCCCTGAACCTGTACCCATCCATAACCTCCCTGTCTCGCTGGAACGCACCACTGCAGAACTCCACACAAATATGCCCTGAACCTGTACCCTGCATAACCTCGCTGTCTCACTGGAATGTACCAATGCAGAACTACACAGAAATATGCATTGAACCTGTACCTCTCCATAACCTCCCTGTCTCACTGGAACGTACCAATGCAGAATTCCAAATAAATTTGCACTAACCTGTACCCGTCCATAACCTCCCTGTCTAACTGGAACGTAGCACTGCAGAACTCCACACAAATTTGCTCTGAACCTGTACCCTCCATAAACTCCTTGTCTCACTGGAACGTACCAATGCAGAATTCCACACAAATATGCCCTGAACCTGTACCCGCCCATAACCTCCTTGTCTCACCGGAACGCACCAATGCAGAACTCCACACAAATTTGCCCTGAACCTGTACCCTCCATAACCTCCTTGTCTCACTGGAACGTACCAATGCAGAACTACACACAAATATGCCGTGAATCTGTACCTCTCCATAACCACCCTGTCTAACTGGAAGGTACCAATGCAGAATTCCAAACAAATATGCCCTGAACCTGTACCCCTCCATAACCTCCCAGTCACACTGGAACGTACCAACGCAGAACTCCAGACAAATATACCCTGAACCTGCAAGCCTCCATAACTTCCCTGTCTGACTGGAACGTACCAATGCAGAACTCCACACAAATATGCCCTGAACCTGTACCCTCCATAAACTCCTTGTCTCACTGGAATGTACCAATGCAGAACTCCACACAAATATGCCCTCAACCTGTCCCCCTCCATAACCTCCCTGTCTCACTGGAAAGTACCAATGCAGAAATCCAGACAAATATGCCCTGAACCTGTATCGCTCCATAACCTCCCTGTCTGACTGGAACGTACCAATGCAGAACTCCACACAAATATGCAATGAACCTGTACCTTCATAACCTCCCTGTCTCACTGGAACGTACCAATACAGAACTCCACACAAATATGCCCTGAACTTGTACCCTCCATAACCTCCCTGTCTCACTTGAACGTACCAATGCAGAACTCCACACAAATATGCCCTGAACCTGTACCCTCCATAACCTCCTTGTCTCACTGGAACGTACCAATGCAGAACTCCACACAAATATGCCTTGAACCTGTACCCCACCTTAACCTCCCTGTCTCACTGGAACGCACCAATGCCGAACTCCACTCAAATAAGCCCGGATCCTGTACCGTGCATAACCTCTCTGTCTCACTGGAACGTACCATTGCAGAACACCACACAAATATGCCCTGAACCTGTACCCCTCCATAACCTCCCTGTCTCACTGGAACGTACCACTGCAGAACTCCACACAACTATGCCCTGAACCTGTAACCTGCATAACCTCGCTGTCTCACTGGAATGTACCAATGCAGAACCACACAGAAATATGCATTGAACCTGTACCTCTCCATAACCTCCCTGTCGCACTGGAACGTACCAATGCAGAATTCCAAATAAATTTGCACTGAACCTGTACCCGTCCATAACCTCCCTGTCTCACTGGAACGTACCACTGCAGAACTCCACACAAATTTGCTCTGAACCTGTACCCTCCATAACCTCCCTGTCTCACTGGAACGTACCAATGCAGAACTCCACACAAATATGCCCTGAACCTGTACCCTCCATAAGCTCCTTGTCTCACTGGAACGTACCAATGCAGAACTCCACACAAATATGTCTTGAACCTGTACCCCTCCTTAACCTCCCTGTCTCACTGGAACGCACCAATGCCGAACTCCACTCAAATAAGCCCGGATCCTGTACCGTGCATAATCTCTCTGTCTCACTGGACGTACCATTGCAGAACACCACACAAATATGCCCTGAACCTGTACCCATCCATAACCTCCCTGTCTCGCTGGAACGCACCACTGCAGAACTCCACACAAATATGCCCTGAACCTGTACCCTGCATAACCTCGCTGTCTCACTGGAATGTACCAATGCAGATCTACACAGAAATATGCATTGAACCTGTACCTCTCCATAACCTCCCTGTCTCACTGGAACGTACCAATGCAGAATTCCAAATAAATTTGCACTAACCTGTACCCGTCCATAACCTCCCTGTCTAACTGGAACGTAGCACTGCAGAACTCCACACAAATTTGCTCTGAACCTGTACCCTCCATAAACTCCTTGTCTCACTGGAACGTACCAATGCAGAATTCCACACAAATATGCCCTGAACCTGTACCCGCCCATAACCTCCTTGTCTCACCGGAACGCACCAATGCAGAACTCCACACAAATTTGCCCTGAACCTGTACCCTCCATAACCTCCTTGTCTCACTGGAACGTACCAATGCAGAACTACACACAAATATGCCGTGAATCTGTACCTCTCCATAACCACCCTGTCTAACTGGAAGGTACCAATGCAGAATTCCAAACAAATATGCCCTGAACCTGTACCCCTCCATAACCTCCCAGTCACACTGGAACGTACCAACGCAGAAATCCAGACAAATATACCCTGAACCTGCAAGCCTCCATAACTTCCCTGTCTGACTGGAACGTACCAATGCAGAACTCCACACAAATATGCCCTGAACCTGTACCCTCCATAAACTCCTTGTCTCACTGGAATGTACCAATGCAGAACTCCACACAAATATGCCCTCAACCTGTCCCCCTCCATAACCTCCCTGTCTCACTGGAAAGTACCAATGCAGAAATCCAGACAAATATGCCCTGAACCTGTATCGCTCCATAACCTCCCTGTCTGACTGGAACGTACCAATGCAGAACTCCACACAAATATGCAATGAACCTGTACCTTCATAACCTCCCTGTCTCACTGGAACGTACCAATACAGAACTCCACACAAATATGCCCTGAACTTGTACCCTCCATAACCTCCCTGTCTCAGTTGAACGTACCAATGCAGAACTCCACACAAATATGCCCTGAACCTGTACCCTCCATAACCTCCTTGTCTCACTGGAACGTACCAATGCAGAACTCCACACAAATATGCCTTGAACCTGTACCCCACCTTAACCTCCCTGTCTCACTGGAACGCACCAATGCCGAACTCCACTCAAATAAGCCCGGATCCTGTACCGTGCATAACCTCTCTGTCTCACTGGAACGTACCATTGCAGAACACCACACAAATATGCCCTGAACCTGTACCCCTCCATAACCTCCCTGTCTCACTGGAACGTACCACTGCAGAACTCCACACAACTATGCCCTGAACCTGTAACCTGCATAACCTCGCTGTCTCACCGGAATGTACCAATGCAGAACCACACAGAAATATGCATTGAACCTGTACCTCTCCATAACCTCCCTGTCGCACTGGAACGTACCAATGCAGAATTCCAAATAAATTTGCACTGAACCTGTACCCGTCCATAACCTCCCTGTCTCACTGGAACGTACCACTGCAGAACTCCACACAAATTTGCTCTGAACCTGTACCCTCCATAACCTCCCTGTCTCACTGGAACGTACCAATGCAGAACTACACACAAATATGCCCTGAACCTGTACCTCACCATAAACTCCCTGTCTCACTGGAACGTACCAATGCAGAACTCCACACAAATATGCCCTGAACCTGTACCCCTCCATAACGTCCCTGTCTGACTGGAACGTACCAATGCAGAACTCCACACAAATATGCCGTAAACCTGTACCCCTCCATAACCTCCCTGTCTCACTGGAACGTACCACTGCAGAACTCCACACAAATAGGCCCTGAACCTGTACCCTCGATAACCTCCCTGTCTCACTGGAACGTACCAATGCAGAACTCCACACAAATATGCCCTGAACCTGTACCCTCCATAACCTCCCTGTCTCACTGGAACGTACCAATGCAGAATTCCAAATAAATTTGCCCTGAACCTGTCCCCGTCCATAACCTCCCTGTCTCACTGGAACGTACCAATGCAAAACTCCACACAAATTTGCTCTGAACCTGTACCCTCCATAACCTCCCTGTCTCACTGGAACGTACCAATGCAGAACTACACACAAATATGCCCTGAATCTGTACCCGTCCATAACCTCCCTGTCTCACTGGAACGTAGCACTGCAGAACTCCACACAAATTTGCTCTGAACCTGTACCCTCCATAAACTCCTTGTCTCACTGGAACGTACCAATGCAGAATTCCACACAAATATGCCCTGAACTTGTACCCGCCCATAAACTCCTTGTCTCACTGGAACACACCAATGCAGAACTCCACACAAATTTGCCCTGAACCTGTACCCCTCCATAACCTCCCTGTCTCACTGGAACGTAGCACTGCAGAACTCCACACAAATAGGCCCTGAACCTGTACCCTCCATAACCTCCGTGTCTCACTGGAACGTACCAATGCAGAACTACACACAAATATGCCGTGAATCTGTACCTCTCCATAACCTCCCTGTCTCACTGGAAGGTACCAATGCAGAATTCGAAACAAATATGCCCTGAACCTGTACCCCTCCATAACCTCCCAGTCACACTGGAACGTACCAACGCAGAACTCCAGACAAATATACCCTGAACCTGCAAGCCTCCATAACTTCCCTGTCTGACTGGAACGTACCAATGCAGAACTCCACACAAATATGCCCTGAACCTGTACCCTCCATAAACTCCTTGTCTCACTGGAACGTACCAATGCAGAACTCCACACAAATATGCCCTCAACCTGTCCCCCTCCATAACCTCCCTGTCTCACTGGAAAGTACCAATGCAGAAATCCACACAAATATGCCCTGAACCTGTATCGCTCCATAACCTCCCTGTCTCACTGGAACGTACCAATACAGAACTCCACACAAATATGCCCTGAACCTGTCCCCCTCCATAACCTCCCTGTCTCACTGGAAAGTACCAATGCAGAAATCCACACAAATATGCCCTGAACCTGTATCGCTCCATAACCTCCCTGTCTCACTGGAACGTACCAATACAGAACTCCACACAAATATGCCCTGAAACTGTACCCTCCATAACCTCCCTGTCTCACTTGAACGTACCAATGCAGAACTCCACACAAATATGCCCTGAACCTGTACCCTCCATAACCTCCTTGTCTCACTGGAACGTACCAATGCAGAACTCCACACAAATATGCCTTGAACCTGTACCCCTCCTTAACCTCCCTGTCTCACTGGAACGCACCAATGCCGAACTCCACTCAAATAAGCCCGGATCCTGTACCGTGCATAACCTCTCTGTCTCACTGGAACGTACCATTGCAGAACACCACACAAATATGCCCTGAACCTGTACCCATCCATAACCTCCCTGTCTCGCTGGAACGCACCACTGCAGAACTCCACACAAATATGCCCTGAACCTGTACCCTGCATAACCTCGCTGTCTCACTGGAATGTACCAATGCAGAACTACACAGAAATATGCATTGAACCTGTACCTCTCCATAACCTCCCTGTCTCACTGGAACGTACCAATGCAGAATTCCAAATAAATTTGCACTAACCTGTACCCGTCCATAACCTCCCTGTCTCACTGGAACGTAGCACTGCAGAACTCCACACAAATTTGCTCTGAACCTGTACCCTCCATAAACTCCTTGTCTCACTGGAACGTACCAATGCAGAATTCCACACAAATATGCCCTGAACCTGTACCCGCCCATAACCTCCTTGTCTCACCGGAACGCACCAATGCAGAACTCCACTCAAATTTGCCCTGAACCTGTACCCCTCCATAACCTCCCTGTCTCACTGGAACGTACCACTGCAGAACTCCACACAAATAGGCCCTGAACCTGTACCCTCCATAACCTCCTTGTCTCACTGGAACGTACCAATGCAGAACTACACACAAATATGCCGTGAATCTGTACCTCTCCATAACCTCCCTGTCTCACTTGAAGGTACCAATGCAGAATTCCAAACAAATATGCCCTGAACCTGTACCCCTCCATAACCTCCCAGTCACACTGGAACGTACCAACGCAGAACTCCAGACAAATATACCCTGAACCTGCAAGCCTCCATAACTTCCCTGTCTGACTGGAACGTACCAATGCAGAACTCCACACAAATATGCCCTGAACCTGTACCCTCCATAAACTCCTTGTCTCACTGGAATGTACCAATGCAGAACTCCACACAAATATGCCCTCAACCTGTCCCCCTCCATAACCTCCCTGTCTCACTGGAAAGTACCAATGCAGAAATCCAGACAAATATGCCCTGAACCTGTATCGCTCCATAACCTCCCTGTCTGACTGGAACGTACCAATGCAGAACTCCACACAAATATGCAATGAACCTGTAACCTTCATAACCTCCCTGTCTCACTGGAACGTACCAATACAGAACTCCACACAAATATGCCCTGAACTTGTACCCTCCATAACCTCCCTGTCTCACTTGAACGTACCAATGCAGAACTCCACACAAATATACCCTGAACCTGTACCCTCCATAACCTCCTTGTCTCACTGGAACGTACCAATGCAGAACTCCACACAAATATGCCTTGAACCTGTACCCCTCCTTAACCTCCCTGTCTCACTGGAACGCACCAATGCCGAACTCCACTCAAATAAGCCCGGATACTGTACCGTGCATAACCTCTCTGTCTCACTGGAACGTACCATTGCAGAACACCACACAAATATGCCCTGAACCTGTACCCCTCCATAACCTCCCTGTCTCACTGGAACGTACCACTGCAGAACTCCACACAACTATGCCCTGAACCTGTAACCTGCATAACCTCGCTGTCTCACTGGAATGTACCAATGCAGAACTACACAGAAATATGCATTGAACCTGTACCTCTCCATAACCTCCCTGTCGCACTGGAACGTACCAATGCAGAATTCCAAATAAATTTGCACTGAACCTGTACCCGTCCATAACCTCCCTGTCTCACTGGAACGTACCACTGCAGAACTCCACACAAATTTGCTCTGAACCTGTACCCTCCATAACCTCCCTGTCTCACTGGAACGTACCAATGCAGAACTACACACAAATATGCCCTGAACCTGTACCTCACCATAAACTCCCTGTCTGACTGGAACGTACCAATGCAGAACTCCACACAAATATGCCGTAAACCTGTACCCCTCCATAACCTCCCTGTCTCACTGGAACGTACCACTGCAGAACTCCACACAAATAGGCCCTGAACCTGTACCCTCGATAACCTCCCTGTCTCACTGGAACGTACCAATGCAGAACTCCACACAAATATGCCCTGAACCTGTACCCTCCATAACCTCCCGGACTCACTGGAACGTACCAATGCAGAATTCCAAATAAATTTGCCCTGAACCTGTCCCCGTCCATAACCTCCCTGTCTCACTGGAACGTACCAATGCAAAACTCCACACAAATTTGCTCTGAACCTGTACCCTCCATAACCTCCCTGTCTCACTGGAACGTACCAATGCAGAACTACACACAAATATGCCCTGAATCTGTACCCGTCCATAACCTCCCTGTCTCACTGGAACGTAGCACTGCAGAACTCCACACAAATTTGCTCTGAACCTGTACCCTCCATAAAGTCCTTGTCTCACTGGAACGTACCAATGCAGAATTCCACACAAATATGCCCTGAACCTGTACCCGCCCATAAACTCCTTGTCTCACTGGAACGCACCAATGCAGAACTCCACACAAATTTGCCCAGAACCTGTACCCCTCCATAACCTCCCTGTCTCACTGGAACGTAGCACTGCAGAACTCCACACAAATAGGCCCTGAACCTGTACCCTCCATAACCTCCGTGTCTCACTGGAACGTACCAATGCAGAACTACACACAAATATGCCGTGAATCTGTACCTCTCCATAACCTCCCTGTCTCACTGGAAGGTACCAATGCAGAATTCCAAACAAATATGCCCTGAACCTGTACCCCTCCATAACCTCCCAGTCACACTGGAACGTACCAACGCAGAACTCCAGACAAATATACCCTGAACCTGCAAGCCTCCATAACTTCCCTGTCTGACTGGAATGTACCAATGCAGAACTCCACACAAATATGCCCTGAACCTGTACCCTCCATAAACTCCTTGTCTCACTGGAACGTACCAATGCAGAACTCCACACAAATATGCCCTCAACCTGTCCCCCTCCATAACCTCCCTGTCTCACTGGAAAGTACCAATGCAGAAATCCACACAAATATGCCCTGAACCTGTATCGCTCCATAACCTCCCTGTCTCACTGGAACGTACCAATACAGAACTCCACACAAATATGCCCTGAACCTGTACCCTCCATAACCTCCCTGTCTCACTTGAACGTACCAATGCAGAACTCCACACAAATATGCCCTGAACCTGTACCCTCCATAACCTCCTTGTCTCACTGGAACGTACCAATGCAGAACTCCGCACAAATATGCCTTGAACCTGTACCCCTCCTTAACCTCCCTGTCTCACTGGAACGCACCAATGCCGAACTCCACTCAAATAAGCCCGGATCCTGTACCGTGCATAACCTCTCTGTCTCACTGGAACGTACCATTGCAGAACACCACACAAATATGCCCTGAACCTGTACCCCTCCATAACCTCCCTGTCTCACTGGAACGTACCACTGCAGAACTCCACACAACTATGCCCTGAACCTGTACCCTGCATAACCTCGCTGTCTCACAGGAATGTACCAATGCAGAACTACACAGAAATATGCATTGAACCTGTACCTCTCCATAACCTCCCTGTCTCACTGGAACGTACCAAAGCAGAATTCCAAATAATTTTGCACTGAACCTGTACCCGTCCATAACCTCCCTGTCTCACTGGAACGTACCACTGCAGAACTCCACACAAATTTGCTCTGAACCTGTACCCTCCATAACCTCCCTGTCTCACTGGAACGTACCAATGCAGAACTACACACAAATATGCCCTGAACCTGTACCCCTCCATAAACTCCCAGTCACACTGGAACGTACCAACGCAGAACTCCAGACAAATATACCCTGAACAGTTACCCCTCCATAACCTCCCTGTCTCACTGGAACGTACCAATGCAAAACTACACACAAATATGCCCTGAGCCTGTACCCTCCATAACCTCCCTGTCTCACTGGAACGTACCAATGCAGAACTCCACACAAATTTGACCTGAACCTGTACCACTCCATATCCTCCCTGTCTCACTGGAACGTACCAATGCAGAACTCCACACAAATATGCCCTGAACCTGTACCCCCCCATAACCTCCCTGTCTCACGGGAGCGTACCAATGCAGAACTCCACACAAATATGCCCTGAACCTGTACCCCTCCATAACCTCCCTGTCTGACTGGAACGTACCAATGCAGAACTCCACACAAATATGCCGTAAACCTGTACCCCTCCATAACCTCCCTGTCTCACTGGAACGTACCACTGCAGAACTCCACACAAATAGGCCCTGAAGCTGTACCCTCCATAACCTCCCTGTCTCACTGGAACGTACCAATGCAGAACTCCACACAAATATGCCCTGAACCTGTACCCTACATAACCTCCCTGTCTCACTGGAACGTACCAATGCAGAATTCCAAATAAATTTGCCCTGAACCTGTCCCCGTCCATAACCTCCCTGTCTCACTGGAACGTACCAATGCAAAACTCCACACAAATTTGCTCTGAACCTGTACCCTCCATAACCTCCCTGTCTCACTGGAACGTACCAATGCAGAACTACACACAAATATGCCCTGAATCTGTACCTCTCCATAACCTCCCTGTCTCACTGGAACGTACCAATGCAGAACTCCACACAAATATGCCCTGAACCTGTACCCCTCCATAACCTCCCTGTCTCACTGGAACGAACCAATGCAGAACTCCACACAAATATGCCCTGTACCTGCCCCCCTCCATAACCTCGCTGTCTCACTGGAACGCACCAATGCCGAACTCCAAACAAATATGCCCTGAACCTGTACCCCTCCATAAACTCCCAGTCACACTGGAACGTACCAACGCAGAACTCCAGACAAATATACCCTGAACCGTTACCCCACCATAACCTCCCTGTCTCACTGAACGTACCAATGCAGAACTCCACACAAATATGCCCTCAACCTGTCCCCCTCCATAACCTCCCTGTCTCACTGGAAAGTACCAATGCAGAAATCCAGACAAATATGCCCTGAACCTGTATCGCTCCATAACCTCCCTGTCTGACTGGAACGTACCAATGCAGAACTCCACACAAATATGCAATGAACCTGTAACCTTCATAACCTCCCTGTCTCACTGGAACGTACCAATACAGAACTCCACACAAATATGCCCTGAACCTGTACCCCTCCATAACCTCCCTGTCTCACTGGAACGTACCACTGCAGAACTCCACACAACTATGCCCTGAACCTGTAACCTGCATAACCTCGCTGTCTCACTGGAATGTACCAATGCAGAACTACACAGAAATATGCATTGAACCTGTACCTCTCCATAACCTCCCTGTCGCACTGGAACGTACCAATGCAGAATTCCAAATAAATTTGCACTGAACCTGTACCCGTCCATAACCTCCCTGTCTCACTGGAACGTACCACTGCAGAACTCCACACAAATTTGCTCTGAACCTGTACCCTCCATAACCTCCCTGTCTCACTGGAACGTACCAATGCAGAACTACACACAAATATGCCCTGAACCTGTACCTCACCATAAACTCCCTGTCTCACTGGAACGTACCAATGCAGAACTCCACACAAATATGCCCTGAACCTGTACCCCTCCATAACGTCCCTGTCTGACTGGAACGTACCAATGCAGAACTCCACACAAATATGCCGTAAACCTGTACCCCTCCATAACCTCCCTGTCTCACTGGAACGTACCACTGCAGAACTCCACACAAATAGGCCCTGAACCTGTACCCTCGATAACCTCCCTGTCTCACTGGAACGTACCAATGCAGAACTCCACACAAATATGCCCTGAACCTGTACCCTCCATAACCTCCCGGTCTCACTGGAACGTACCAATGCAGAATTCCAAATAAATTTGCCCTGAACCTGTCCCCGTCCATAACCTCCCTGTCTCACTGGAACGTACCAATGCAAAACTCCACACAAATTTGCTCTGAACCTGTACCCTCCATAACCTCCCTGTCTCACTGGAACGTACCAATGCAGAACTACACACAAATATGCCCTGAATCTGTACCCGTCCATAACCTCCCTGTCTCACTGGAACGTAGCACTGCAGAACTCCACACAAATTTGCTCTGAACCTGTACCCTCCATAAACTCCTTGTCTCATTGGAACGTACCAATGCAGAATTCCACACAAATATGCCCTGAACCTGTACCCGCCCATAAACTCCTTGTCTCACTGGAACGCACCAATGCAGAACTCCACACAAATTTGCCCTGAACCTGTACCCCTCCATAACCTCCCTGTCTCACTGGAACGTAGCACTGCAGAACTCCACACAAATAGGCCCTGAACCTGTACCCTCCATAACCTCCGTGTCTCACTGGAACGTACCAATGCAGAACTACACACAAATATGCCGTGAATCTGTACCTCTCCATAACCTCCCTGTCTCACTGGAAGGTACCAATGCAGAATTCCAAACAAATATGCCCTGAACCTGTACCCCTCCATAACCTCCCAGTCACACTGGAACGTACCAACGCAGAACTCCAGACAAATATACCCTGAACCTGCAAGCCTCCATAACTTCCCTGTCTGACTGGAATGTACCAATGCAGAACTCCACACAAATATGCCCTGAACCTGTACCCTCCATAAACTCCTTGTCTCACTGGAACGTACCAATGCAGAACTCCACACAAATATGCCCTCAACCTGTCCCCCTCCATAACCTCCCTGTCTCACTGGAAAGTACCAATGCAGAAATCCACACAAATATGCCCTGAACCTGTATCGCTCCATAACCTCCCTGTCTCACTGGAACGTACCAATACAGAACTCCACACAAATATGCCCTGAACCTGTACCCTCCATAACCTCCCTGTCTCACTTGAACGTACCAATGCAGAACTCCACACAAATATGCCCTGAACCTGTACCCTCCATAACCTCCTTGTCTCACTGGAACGTACCAATGCAGAACTCCGCACAAATATGCCTTGAACCTGTACCCCTCCTTAACCTCCCTGTCTCACTGGAACGCACCAATGCCGAACTCCACTCAAATAAGCCCGGATCCTGTACCGTGCATAACCTCTCTGTCTCACTGGAACGTACCATTGCAGAACACCACACAAATATGCCCTGAACCTGTACCCCTCCATAACCTCCCTGTCTCACTGGAACGTACCACTGCAGAACTCCACACAACTATGCCCTGAACCTGTACCCTGCATAACCTCGCTGTCTCACAGGAATGTACCAATGCAGAACTACACAGAAATATGCATTGAACCTGTACCTCTCCATAACCTCCCTGTCTCACTGGAACGTAACAAAGCAGAATTCCAAATAATTTTGCACTGAACCTGTACCCGTCCATAACCTCCCTGTCTCACTGGAACGTACCACTGCAGAACTCCACACAAATTTGCTCTGAACCTGTACCCTCCATAACCTCCCTGTCTCACTGGAACGTACCAATGCAGAACTACACACAAATATGCCCTGAACCTGTACCTGACCATAAACTCCCTGTCTCACTGGAACGTACCAATTCAGAACTCCAAACAAATATGCCCTGAACCTGTACCCCTCCATAAACTCCCAGTCACACTGGAACGTACCAACGCAGAACTCCAGACAAATATACCCTGAACAGTTACCCCTCCATAACCTCCCTGTCTCACTGGAACGTACCAATGCAAAACTACACACAAATATGCCCTGAGCCTGTACCCTCCATAACCTCCCTGTCTCACTGGAACGTACCAATGCAGAACTCCACACAAATTTGACCTGAACCTGTACCACTCCATATCCTCCCTGTCTCACTGGAACGTACCAATGCAGAACTCCACACAAATATGCCCTGAACCTGTACCCCCCCATAACCTCCCTGTCTCACGGGAGCGTACCAATGCAGAACTCCACACAAATATGCCCTGAACCTGTACCCCTCCATAACCTCCCTGTCTGACTGGAACGTACCAATGCAGAACTCCACACAAATATGCCGTAAACCTGTACCCCTCCATAACCTCCCTGTCTCACTGGAACGTACCACTGCAGAACTCCACACAAATAGGCCCTGAAGCTGTACCCTCCATAACCTCCCTGTCTCACTGGAACGTACCAATGCAGAACTCCACACAAATATGCCCTGAACCTGTAGCCTACATAACCTCCCTGTCTCACTGGAACGTACCAATGCAGAATTCCAAATAAATTTGCCCTGAACCTGTCCCCGTCCATAACCTCCCTGTCTCACTGGAACGTACCAATACAAAACTCCACACAAATTTGCTCTGAACCTGTACCCTCCATAACCTCCCTGTCTCACTGGAACGTACCAATGCAGAACTACACACAAATATGCCCTGAATCTGTACCTCTCCATAACCTCCCTGTCTCACTGGAACGTACCAATGCAGAACTCCACACAAATATGCCCTGAACCTGTACCCCTCCATAACCTCCCTGTCTCACTGGAACGAAACAATGCAGAACTCCACACAAATATGCCCTGTACCTGCCCCCCTCCATAACCTCGCTGTCTCACTGGAACGCACCAATGCCGAACTCCAAACAAATATGCCCTGAACCTGTACCCCTCCATAAACTCCCAGTCACACTGGAACGTACCAACGCAGAACTCCAGACAAATATACCCTGAACCGTTACCCCACCATAACCTCCCTGTCTCACTGAACGTACCAATGCAGAACTCCACACAAATATGCCCTGAACCTGTACCCTCCATAAACTCCTTTTCTAACTGGAACTACCAATGCAGAATTCCACACAAATATGCCCTGAACCTCTACCCGCCCATAACCTCCTTGTCTCACTGGAACGTACCAATGCAGACTCCACACAAATATGCCTTGAACCTGTACGCCTCCTTAACCTCCCTGTCTCACTGGAACGCACCAATGCCGAACTCCACTCAAATAAGCCCGGATCCTGTACCGTGCATAACCTCTCTGTCTCACTGGAACGTACCATTGCAGAACACCACACAAATATGCCCTGAACCTGTACCCATCCATAACCTCCCTGTCTCACTGGAACGTACCACTGCAGAACTCCACACAAATATACCCTGAACCTGCAAGCCTCCATAACCTCCCTGTCTCACTGGAACGTACCACTGCAGAACTCCACACAACTATGCCCTGAACCTGTAACCTGCATAACCTCGCTGTCTCACTGGAATGTACCAACGCAGAACTACACAGAAATATGCATTGAACCTGTACCTCTCCATAACCTCCCTGTCGCACTGGAACGTACCAATGCAGAATTCCAAATAAATTTGCACTGAACCTGTACCCGTCCATAACCTCCCTGTCTCACTGGAACGTACCACTGCAGAACTCCACACAAATTTGCTCTGAACCTGTACCCTCCATAACCTCCCTGTCTCACTGGAACGTACCAATGCAGAACTACACACAAATATGCCCTAAACTGTACCTCACCATAAACTCCCTGTCTCACTGGAACGTACCAATGCAGAACTCCACACAAATATGCCCTGAACCTGTACCCCTCCATAACCTCCCTGTCTGACTGGAACGTACCAATGCAGAATTCCAAATAAATTTGCCCTGAACCTGTCCCCGTCCATAACCTCCCTGTCTCACTGGAACGTACCAATGCAAAACTCCACACAAATTTGCTCTGAACCTGTACCCTCCATAACCTCCCTGTCTCACTGGAACGTACCAATGCAGAACTACACACAAATATGCCCTGAATCTGTACCCGTCCATAACCTCCCTGTCTCACTGGAACGTAGCACTGCAGAACTCCACACAAATTTGCTCTGAACCTGTACCCTCCATAAACTCCTTGTCTCACTGGAACGTACCAATGCAGAATTCCACACAAATATGCCCTGAACCTGTACCCGCCCATAAACTCCTTGTCTCACTGGAACGCACCAATGCAGAACTCCACACAAATTTGCCCTGAACCTGTACCCCTCCATAACCTCCCTGTCTCACTGGAACGTAGCACTGCAGAACTCCACACAAATAGGCCCTGAACCTGTACCCTCCATAACCTCCGTGTCTCACTGGAACGTACCAATGCAGAACTACACACAAATATGCCGTGAATCTGTACCTCTCCATAACCTCCCTGTCTCACTGGAAGGTACCAATGCAGAATTCCAAACAAATATGCCCTGAACCTGTACCCCTCCATAACCTCCCAGTCACACTGGAACGTACCAACGCAGAACTCCAGACAAATATACCCTGAACCTGCAAGCCTCCATAACTTCCCTGTCTGACTGGAATGTACCAATGCAGAACTCCACACAAATATGCCCTGAACCTGTCCCCCTCCATAACCTCCCTGTCTCACTGGAAAGTACCAATGCAGAAATCCACACAAATATGCCCTGAACCTGTATCGCTCCATAACCTCCCTGTCTCACTGGAACGTACCAATACAGAACTCCACACAAATATGCCCTGAACCTGTACCCTCCATAACCTCCTTGTCTCACTGGAACGTACCATTGCAGAACACCACACAAATATGCCCTGAACCTGTACCCCTCCATAACCTCCCTGTCTCACTGGAACGTACCACTGCAGAACTCCACACAACTATGCCCTGAACCTGTACCCTGCATAACCTCGCTGTCTCACTGGAATGTACCAATGCAGAACTACACAGAAATATGCATTGAACCTGTACCTCTCCATAACCTCCCTGTCTCACTGGAACGTACCAAAGCAGAATTCCAAATAAATTTGCACTGAACCTGTACCCGTCCATAACCTCCCTGTCTCACTGGAACGTACCACTGCAGAACTCCACACAAATTTGCTCTGAACCTGTACCCTCCATAACCTCCCTGTCTCACTGGAACGTACCAATGCAGAACTACACACAAATATGCCCTGAATCTGTACCTCTCCATAACCTCCCTGTCTCACTGGAACGTACCAATGCAGAACTCCACACAAATATGCCCTGAACCTGTACCCCTCCATAACCTCCCTGTCTCACTGGAACGAAACAATGCAGAACTCCACACAAATATGCCCTGTACCTGCCCCCCTCCATAACCTCGCTGTCTCACTGGAACGCACCAATGCCGAACTCCAAACAAATATGCCCTGAACCTGTACCCCTCCATAAACTCCCAGTCACACTGGAACGTACCAACGCAGAACTCCAGACAAATATACCCTGAACCGTTACCCCACCATAACCTCCCTGTCTCACTGAACGTACCAATGCAGAACTCCACACAAATATGCCCTGAACCTGTACCCTCCATAAACTCCTTTTCTAACTGGAACTACCAATGCAGAATTCCACACAAATATGCCCTGAACCTCTACCCGCCCATAACCTCCTTGTCTCACTGGAACGTACCAATGCAGACTCCACACAAATATGCCTTGAACCTGTACGCCTCCTTAACCTCCCTGTCTCACTGGAACGCACCAATGCCGAACTCCACTCAAATAAGCCCGGATCCTGTACCGTGCATAACCTCTCTGTCTCACTGGAACGTACCATTGCAGAACACCACACAAATATGCCCTGAACCTGTACCCATCCATAACCTCCCTGTCTCACTGGAACGTACCACTGCAGAACTCCACACAAATATACCCTGAACCTGCAAGCCTCCATAACCTCCCTGTCTCACTGGAACGTACCACTGCAGAACTCCACACAACTATGCCCTGAACCTGTAACCTGCATAACCTCGCTGTCTCACTGGAATGTACCAACGCAGAACTACACAGAAATATGCATTGAACCTGTACCTCTCCATAACCTCCCTGTCGCACTGGAACGTACCAATGCAGAATTCCAAATAAATTTGCACTGAACCTGTACCCGTCCATAACCTCCCTGTCTCACTGGAACGTACCACTGCAGAACTCCACACAAATTTGCTCTGAACCTGTACCCTCCATAACCTCCCTGTCTCACTGGAACGTACCAATGCAGAACTACACACAAATATGCCCTAAACTGTACCTCACCATAAACTCCCTGTCTCACTGGAACGTACCAATGCAGAACTCCACACAAATATGCCCTGAACCTGTACCCCTCCATAACCTCCCTGTCTGACTGGAACGTACCAATGCAGAATTCCAAATAAATTTGCCCTGAACCTGTCCCCGTCCATAACCTCCCTGTCTCACTGGAACGTACCAATGCAAAACTCCACACAAATTTGCTCTGAACCTGTACCCTCCATAACCTCCCTGTCTCACTGGAACGTACCAATGCAGAACTACACACAAATATGCCCTGAATCTGTACCCGTCCATAACCTCCCTGTCTCACTGGAACGTAGCACTGCAGAACTCCACACAAATTTGCTCTGAACCTGTACCCTCCATAAACTCCTTGTCTCACTGGAACGTACCAATGCAGAATTCCACACAAATATGCCCTGAACCTGTACCCGCCCATAAACTCCTTGTCTCACTGGAACGCACCAATGCAGAACTCCACACAAATTTGCCCTGAACCTGTACCCCTCCATAACCTCCCTGTCTCACTGGAACGTAGCACTGCAGAACTCCACACAAATAGGCCCTGAACCTGTACCCTCCATAACCTCCGTGTCTCACTGGAACGTACCAATGCAGAACTACACACAAATATGCCGTGAATCTGTACCTCTCCATAACCTCCCTGTCTCACTGGAAGGTACCAATGCAGAATTCCAAACAAATATGCCCTGAACCTGTACCCCTCCATAACCTCCCAGTCACACTGGAACGTACCAACGCAGAACTCCAGACAAATATACCCTGAACCTGCAAGCCTCCATAACTTCCCTGTCTGACTGGAATGTACCAATGCAGAACTCCACACAAATATGCCCTGAACCTGTCCCCCTCCATAACCTCCCTGTCTCACTGGAAAGTACCAATGCAGAAATCCACACAAATATGCCCTGAACCTGTATCGCTCCATAACCTCCCTGTCTCACTGGAACGTACCAATACAGAACTCCACACAAATATGCCCTGAACCTGTACCCTCCATAACCTCCTTGTCTCACTGGAACGTACCATTGCAGAACACCACACAAATATGCCCTGAACCTGTACCCCTCCATAACCTCCCTGTCTCACTGGAACGTACCACTGCAGAACTCCACACAACTATGCCCTGAACCTGTACCCTGCATAACCTCGCTGTCTCACTGGAATGTACCAATGCAGAACTACACAGAAATATGCATTGAACCTGTACCTCTCCATAACCTCCCTGTCTCACTGGAACGTACCAAAGCAGAATTCCAAATAAATTTGCACTGAACCTGTACCCGTCCATAACCTCCCTGTCTCACTGGAACGTACCACTGCAGAACTCCACACAAATTTGCTCTGAACCTGTACCCTCCATAACCTCCCTGTCTCACTGGAACGTACCAATGCAGAACTACACACAAATATGCCCTGAAGCTGTACCTGACCATAAACTCCCTGTCTCACTGGAACGTACCAATTCAGAACTCCAAACAAATATGCCCTGAACCTGTACCCCTCCATAAACTCCCAGTCACACTGGAACGTACCAACGCAGTACTCCAGACAAATATACCCTGAACCGTTACCCCTCCATAACCTCCCTGTCTCACTGGAACTTACCAATGCAAAACTACACACAAATATGCCCTGAGCCTGTACCCTCCATAACCTCCCTGTCTCACTGAAACGTACCAATGCAGAACTCCACACAAATTTGACCTGAACCTGTACCACTCCATATCCTCCCTGTCTCACTGGAACATACCAATGCAGAACTCCACACAAATATGCCCTGAACCTGTACCCCTCCATAACCTCCCTGTCTCACGGGAGCGTACCAATGCAGAACTCCACACAAATATGCCCTGAACCTGTACCCCTCCATAACCTCCCTGTCTGACTGGAACGTACCAATGCAGAACTCCACACAAATAGGCCCTGAAGCTGTACCCTCCATAACCTCCCTGTCTCACTGGAACGTACCAATGCAGAACTCCACACAAATATGCCCTGAACCTGTACCCTGCATAACCTCCCTGTCTCACTGGAACGTACCAATGCAGAACTCCACACAAATATGCCCTGAACCTGTACCCGTCCATAACCTCCCTGTCTCACTGGAACATCCGACTGCAGAACTCCACACAAATATGCCATGAACCTGTACACTCCATAACCTCCCTGTCTCACTGGAAAGTACCAATGCAAAACTCCACACAAATATGCACTGAACCTGTACCCGTCCATAACCTCCCTGTCTCACTGGAACGTACCACTGCAGAACTCCACACAAATATGCCCTGAACCTGTACCCTGCATAATCTCCCTCTCTCACTGGAACGTACCAATGCAGTACTACACACAAATATGCCCTGAACCTGTACCCCTCCATAACCTCCCTGTCTCACATAAACGTACCAATGCGGAACTCCACACAAATATGCCCTGTTCCTGTACCCCTCCATAACCTCCCTGTCTCACTGGAACGTACCATTGCAGAACACCACACAAATATGCACTGAACATGTACCCTTCCATAACCTCCCTGTCTCACTGGAACGTACCAATGCAGAACTACACACAAATATGCCCTGAACCTGTACCCCTCCATAACCTCGCTGTCTCACATAAACGTACCAATGCGGAACTCCACACAAATATGCCCTGTTCCTGTACCCTTCCATAACCTCCCTGTCTTACTGGAACATTCTAATGCAGAACTCCACACAAATATGCCCTGAAGCTGTACCCCTCCATAACCTCACTGTCTCACTGGAACGTACCAATGCAGAACTCCACACAAATATGCACTGAAGCTGTACCCCTCCATAACCTCCCTGTCTCACTGGAATGTACCAGTGCAGAACTCCACACAAATATGCCCTGAACCTGTACCCCTTCATAACCTCCCTGTCTCACTGGAACGTACCAATGCAGACCTCCACACAAATATGCCCTGATCCTGTACCCTCCATAACCTCCCTGTCTTACTGGAACATTCTAATGCAGAACTCCACACAAATATGCCCTGATGCTGTACCCCTCCATAACCTCACTGTCTCACTGGAACGTACCAATGCAGAACTCCACACAAATATGCACTGAAGCTGTACCCCTCCATAACCTCCCTGTCTCACTGGAATGTACCAGTGCAGAACTCCACACAAATATGCCCTGAACCTGTACCCCTTTATAACCTCCCTGTCTCACTGGAACGTACCAATGCAGAACTCCACACAAATATGCCCTGAACCTGTAACCCTCCATAACCTCCCTGTCTCACCGGAACGTACCATTGCAGAACACCACACAAAGATGACCTGAACCTGTACCCCTCTATAACTTCCCTGTCTCACTGGAACGTACCAATGCAGAACTACACACAAATATGCCCTGAACCTATACCCGTCCATAACCTCCCTGTCTCACTGGAATGTACCAGTGCAGAACTCCACACAAATATGCCCTGAACCTGTACCCCTTCATAACCTCCCTGTCTCACTGGAACGTACCAGTGCAGAACTCCACACAAATATGCCCTGAACCTGTAACCCTCCATAACCTCCCTGTCTCACTGGAACGTACCATTGCAGAACACCACACAAATATGACCTAAACCTGTACCCCTCTATAACTTCCCTGTCTCACTGGAACGTACCAATGCAGAACTCCACACAAATATGCCCTGAACCTGTACCCCTTCATAACCTCCCTGTCTCACTGGAACGTACCAATGCAGAACTCCACACAAATATGCCCTGAACCTGTAACCCTCCATAACCTCCCTGTCTCACTGGAACGTACCATTGCAGAACACCACACAAATATGACCTGAACCTGTACCCCTCTATAACTTCCCTGTCTCACTGGAACGTAGCATTGCAGAACACCACACAAATATGCCCTGAACCTGTACCACTCCATAGCCTCCCTGTCTCACTAGAACGTACCAATGCAGAACTCCACACAAATATGCCCTGATCCTGTACCCCTCTATAACTTCCCTGCCTCACTGGAACGTACCAATGCAGAACTACACACAAATATGCCCTGAACCTATACCCGTCCATAACCTCCCTATCTCACTGGAACGTCCCACTGCAGAACTCCACACAAATATGCCATGAACCTGTACCCTCCATAACCTCCCTGTCTCACTGGAAAGTACCAATGCAGAACTCCACACAAATATGCCCTGAAGCTGTACCCCTCCATAACCTCCCTGTCTCACTGGAACGTACCACTGCATAACTCCACACAAATATGCCCTGAACCTGTACCCTGCATAACCTCCCTGTCACACTGGAACGTACCAATGCAGAACTACACACAAATATGCCCTGAACCTTTACCTCTCCATAACCTCCCTGTCTCACTTTAACGTAACATTGCAGAACCCCACACAAATATGCCCTGATCCTGTACCCCTCTATAAGTTCCATGTCTCACAGGAACGTACCAATGCAGAACTCCACACAAATATGCTCTGTTCCTGTACCCCTCCATAACCTCCCTGTCTCATTGGAATGTACCAATGCAGAACTACACACAAATATGCCCTGAACCTGTACCCTCCATAACCTCCCTGTCTCACAGGAACGTACCAATGCATTACTCCAAACAAATATGCCCTGTTCCTGTACCCCTCCATAACATCACTGTCTCACTGGAAAGTACCAATGCAGAACTCCACACAAATATGCCCTGAGCCTGTACCCCTCCATAACCTCCCTGTCTCACTGGAACGTACCAGTGCAGAACTCCACACAAATATGCCCTGAACCTGTAACCCTCCATAACCTCCCTGTCTCACTGGAAAGTACCAAAGCAGAACTCCACACAAATATGCCCTGAGCCTGTACCCCTCCATAACCTCCCGGTCTCACTGGAACGTACCACTGCACAACTACACACAAATATGCCATGAACCTGTACCCTCCATAACCTCCCTGTCTCACTGGAAAGTACCACTGCAGAACTCCACACAAATATGCCCTGAAGCTGTACCCCTCCATAACCTCCCTGTCTCACTGGAACGTACCACTGCATAACTCCACACAAATATGCACTGAACCTGTACCCTGCATAACCTCCCTGTCACACTGGAACGTACCAATGCAGAACTACACACAAATATGCCCTGAACCTTTACCTCTCCATAACCTCCCTATCCTACTGGAACGTCCCAACGCAGAACTCAACACAAATATGCCCTGAACCTGTACCCTCCATAACCTCCCTGTCTCACTTTAACGTAACATTGCAGAACACCACACAAATATGCCCTGACCCTGTACCCCTCTATAAGTTCCATGTCTCACAGGAACGTACCAATGCAGAACTCCACACAAATATGCCCTGTTCCTGTACCCCTCCATAACCTCCCTGTCTCATTGGAATGTACCAATGCAGAACTACACACAAATATGCCCTGAACCTGTACCCTCCATAACCTCCCTGTCTCACAGGAACGTACCAATGCATTACTCCAAACAAATATGCCCTGTTCCTGTACCCCTCCATAACATCACTGTCTCACTGGAACGTACCAATGCAGAACTCCACACAAATATGCCCTGTTCCTGTACCCCTCCATAACCTCCCTATCTCACTGGAACGTACCAATGCAGAACTCCACACAAATATGCCCTGATCCTGTACCCTCCATAACCTCCCTGTCTCACTGGAACGTACCATTGCAGAACACCACACAAATATGACCTGAACCTGTACCCCTCTATAACTTCCCTGTCTCACTGGAACGTAGCATTGCAGAACACCACACAAATATGCCCTGAACCTGTACCACTCCATAGCCTCCCTGTCTCACTAGAACGTACCAATGCAGAACTCCACACAAATATGCCCTGAACCTGTACCCCTCTATAACTTCCCTGCCTCACTGGAACGTACCAATGCAGAACTACACACAAATATGCCCAGAACCTATACCCATCCATAATCTCCCTGTCTCACTGGAACGTCCCACTGCAGAACTCCACACAAATATGGCATGAACCTGTACCCTCCATAACCTCCCTGTCTCACTGGAAAGTACCAATGCAGAACTCCACACAAATATGCCCTGAGCCTGTACCCCTCCATAACCTCCCGGTCTCACTGGAACGTACCACTGCAGAACTTCACACAAATATGCCCTGAACCTGTACCCTGCATAACCTCCCTGTCTCACTGGAACGTACCAATGCAGAACTCCACACAAATATGCCCTGAACCTGTACCCGTCCATAACCTCCCTGTCTCACTGGAACATCCCACTGCAGAACTCCACACAAATATGCCATGAACCTGTACCCTCCATAACCTCCCTGTCTCACTGGAAAGTACCAATGCAAAACTCCACACAAATATGCACTGAACCTGTACCCGTCCATAACCTCCCTGTCTCACTGGAACGTACCACTGCAGAACTCCACACAAATATGCCCTTAACCTGTACCCTGCATAATCTCCCTCTCTCACTGGATCGTACCAATGCAGAACTACACACAAATATGCCCTGAACCTGTACCCCTCCATAACCTCCCTGTCTCACATAAACGTACCAATGCGGAACTCCACACAAATATGCCCTGTTCCTGTACCCCTCCATAACCTCCCTGTCTCACTGGAACGTACCATTGCAGAACACCACACAAATATGCACTGAACCTGTACCCTTCCATAACCTCCCTGTCTCACTGGAACGTACCAATGCAGAACTACACACAAATATGCCCTGAACCTGTACCCCTCCATAACCTCGCTGTCTCACATAAACGTACCAATGCGGAACTCCACACAAATATGCCCTGTTCCTGTACCCTTCCATAACCTCCCTGTCTTACTGGAACATTCTAATGCAGAACTCCACACAAATATGCCCTGAAGCTGTACCCCTCCATAACCTCACTGTCTCACTGGAACGTACCAATGCAGAACTCCACACAAATATGCACTGAAGCTGTACCCCTCCATAACCTCCCTGTCTCACTGGAATGTACCAGTGCAGAACTCCACACAAATATGCCCTGAACCTGTACCCCTTCATAACCTCCCTGTCTCACTGGAACGTACCAATGCAGACCTCCACACAAATATGCCCTGATCCTGTACCCTCCATAACCTCCCTGTCTTACTGGAACATTCTAATGCAGAACTCCACACAAATATGCCCTGATGCTGTACCCCTCCATAACCTCACTGTCTCACTGGAACGTACCAATGCAGAACTCCACACAAATATGCACTGAAGCTGTACCCCTCCATAACCTCCCTGTCTCACTGGAATGTACCAGTGCAGAACTCCACACAAATATGCCCTGAACCTGTACCCCTTCATAACCTCCCAGTCTCACTGGAACGTACCAATGCAGAACTCCACACAAATATGCCCTGAACCTGTAACCCTCCATAACCTCCCTGTCTCACCGGAACGTACCATTGCAGAACACCACACAAATATGACCTGAACTTGTACCCCTCTATAACTTCCCTGTCTCACTGGAACGTACCAATGCAGAACTACACACAAATATGCCCTGAACCTATACCCGTCCATAACCTCCCTGTCTCACTGGAATGTACCAGTGCAGAACTCCACACAAATATGCCCTGAACCTGTACCCCTTCATAACCTCCCTGTCTCACTGGAACGTACCAGTGCAGAACTCCACACAAATATGCCCTGAACCTGTAACCCTCCATAACCTCCCTGATTCACTGGAACGTACCATTGCAGAACACCACACAAATATGACCTAAACCTGTACCCCTCTATAACTTGCCTGTCTCACTGGAACGTACCAATGCAGAACTCCACACAAATATGCCCTGAACCTGTACCCCTTCATACCCTCCCTGTCTCACTGGAACGTACCAATGCAGAACTCCACACAAATATGCCCTGAACATGTAACCCTCCATAACCTCCCTGTCTCACTGGAACGTACCATTGCAGAACACCACACAAATATGACCTGAACCTGTACCCCTCTATAGCTTCCCTGTCTCACTGGAACGTAGCATTGCAGAACACCACACAAATATGCCCTGAACCTGTACCACTCCATAGCCTCCCTGTCTCACTAGAACGTACCAATGCAGAACTCCACACAAATATGCCCTGATCCTGTACCCCTCTATAACTTCCCTGCCTCACTGGAACGTACCAATGCAGAACTACACACAAATATGCCCTGAACCTATACCCGTCCATAACCTCCCTGTCTCACTGGAACGTCCCACTGCAGAACTCCACACAAATATGCCATGAACCTGTACCCTCCATAACCTCCCTGTCTCACTGGAAAGTACCAATGCAGAACTCCACACAAATATGCCCTGAGCCTGTACCCCTCCATAACCTCCCGGTCTCACTGGAACGTACCACTGCAGAACTTCACACAAATATGCCCTGAACCTGTACTCTGCATAACCTCCCTGTCTCACTGGAACGTACCAATGCAGAACTACACACAAATATGCCATGAACCTGTACCCTCCATAAACTCCCTGTCTCACTGGAAAGTACAAATGCAGAACTCCACACAAATATGCCCTGAAGCTGTACCCCTCCATAACCTCCCTGTCTCACTGGAACGTACCACTGCATAACTCCACACAAATATGCCCTGAACCTGTACCCTGCATAACCTCCCTGTCACACTGGAACGTACCAATGCAGAACTACACACAAATATGCCCTGAACCTTTACCTGTCCATAACCTCCCTATCTCACTGGAACGTCCCAACGCAGAACTCAACACAAATATGCCCTGAACCTGTACCCTCCATAACCTCCCTGTCTCACTTTAACGTAACATTGCAGAACCCCACACAAATATGCCCTGATCCTGTACCCCTATATAAGTTCCATGTCTCACAGGAACGTACCAATGCAGAACTCCACACAAATATGCCCTGTTCCTGTACCCCTCCATAACCTCCCTGTCTCATTGGAATGTACCAATGCAGAACTACACACAAATATGCCCTGAACCTGTACCCTCCATAACCTCCCTGTCTCACAGGAACGTACCAATGCATTACTCCAAACAAATATGCCCTGTTCCTGTACCCCTCCATAACATCACTGTCTCACTGGAACGTACCAATGCAGAACTCCACACAAATATGCCCTGTTCCTGTACCCCTCCATAACCTCCCTATCTCACTGGAACGTACCAATGCAGAACTCCACACAAATATGCCCTGATCCTGTACCCTCCATAACCTCCCTGTCTTACTGGAACATTCTAATGCAGAACTCCACACAAATATGCCCTGAACCTGTACCCCTCCATAACCTGACTGTCTCACTGGAACGTACCAATGCAGAACTCCACACAAATATGCACTGAACCTGTACCCCTCCAGAACCTCCCTGTCTCACTGGAATGTACCAATGCAGAACTCCACACAAATATGCCCTGAACCTGTACCCCTTCATAACCTCCCTGTCTCACTGGAACGTACCAATGCAGAACTCCACACAAATATGCCCTGAACCTGTAACCCTCCATAACCTCCCTGTCTCACTGGAACGTACCATTGCAGAACACCACACAAATATGCACTGAACCTGTACCCTTCCATAACCTCCCTGTCTCACTGGAACGTACCAATGCAGAACTACACACAAATATGCCCTGAACCTGTACCCTCCTTAACCTCGCTGTCTCACATAAACGTACCAATGCGGAACTCCACACAAATATGCCCTGTTCCTGTACCCCTCCATAATCTCCCTGTCCCACTGGAACGTACCAATGCAGAACTCCACACAAATATGCCATGTTCCTGTACCCCTCCATAACCTCCCTATCTCACTGGAACGTACCAATGCAGACCTCCACACAAATATGCCCTGATCCTGTACCCTCCATAACCTCCCTGTCTTACTGGAACATTCTAATGCAGAACTCCACACAAATATGCCCTGAAGCTCTACCCCTCCATAACCTCACTGTCTCACTGGAACGTACCAATGCAGACCTCCACACAAATATGCCCTGATCCTGTACCCTCCATAACCTCCCTGTCTTACTGGAACATTCTAATGCAGAACTCCACACAAATATGCCCTGAAGCTCTACCCCTCCATAACCTCACTGTCTCACTGGTACGTACCAATGCAGAACTCCACACAAATAAGCACTGAAGCTGTACCCCTCCATAACCTCCCTGTCTCACTGGAATGTACCAGTGCAGAACTCCACACAAATATGCCCTGAACCTGTACCCCTTCATAACCTCATTGTCTAACTGGAACGTACCAATGCAGAACTCCACACAAATATGCCCTGAACCTGTAACCCTCCATAACCTCCCTGTCTCACTGGAACGTACCATTGCAGAACACCACACAAATATGACCTGAACCTGTACCCCTCTATAACTTCCCTGTCTCACTGGAACGTAGCATTGCAGAACACCACACAAATATGCCCTGAACCTGTACCACTCCATAGCCTCCCTGTCTCACTAGAACGTACCAATGCAGAACTCCACACAAATATGCCCTGACCCTGTACCCCTCTATAACTTCCCTGCCTCACTGGAACGTACCAATGCAGAACTACACACAAATATGCCCTGAACCTATACCCGTCCATAACCTCCCTGTCTCACTGGAACGTCCCACTGCAGAACTCCACACAAATATGCCATGAACCTGTACCCTCCATAACCTCCCTGTCTCACTGGAAAGTACCAATGCAGAACTCCACACAAATATGCCCTGAGCCTGTACCCCTCCATAACCTCCCGGTCTCACTGGAACGTACCACTGCAGAACTTCACACAAATATGCCCTTAACCTGTACTCTGCATAACCTCCCTGTCTCACTGGAACGTACCAATGCAGAACTACACACAAATATGCCATGAACCTGTACCCTCCATAACCTCCCTGTCTCACTGGAAAGTACAAATGCAGAACTCCACACAAATATGCCCTGAAGCTGTACCCCTCCATAACCTCCCTGTCTCACTGGAACGTACCACTGCATAACTCCACACAAATATGCCCTGAACCTGTACCCTGCATAACCTCCCTGTCACACTGGAACGTATCAATGCAGAACTACACACAAATATGCCCTGAACCTTTACCTGTCCATAACCTCCCTATCTCACTGGAACGTCCCAACGCAGAACTCAACACAAATATGCCCTGAACCTGTACCCTCCATAACCTCCCTGTCTCACTTTAACGTAACATTGCAGAACCCCACACAAATATGCCCTGATCCTGTACCCCTATATAAGTTCCATGTCTCACAGGAACGTACCAATGCAGAACTCCACACAAATATGCCCTGTTCCTGTACCCCTCCATAACCTCCCTGTCTCATTGTAATGTACCAATGCAGAACAACACACAAATATGCCCTGAACCTGTACCCTCCATAACCTCCCTGTCTCACAGGAACGTACCAATGCATTACTCCAAACAAATATGCCCTGTTCCTGTACCCCTCCATAACATCACTGTCTCACTGGAACGTACCAATGCAGAACTCCACACAAATATGCCCTGTTCCTGTACCCCTCCATAACCTCCCTATCTCACTGGAACGTACCAATGCAGAACTCCACACAAATATGCCCTGATCCTGTACCCTCCATAACCTCCCTGTCTTACTGGAACATTCTAATGCAGAACTCCACACAAATATGCCCTGAACCTGTACCCCTCCATAACCTGACTGTCTCACTGGAACGTACCAATGCAGAACTCCACACAAATATGCACTGAACCTGTACCCCTGCAGAACCTCCCTGTCTCACTGGAATGTACCAATGCAGAACTCCACACAAATATGCCCTGAACCTGTACCCCTTCATAACCTCCCTGTCTCACTGGAACGTACCAATGCAGAACTCCACACAAATATGCCCTGAACCTGTAACCCTCCATAACCTCCCTGTCTCACTGGAACGTACCATTGCAGAACACCACACAAATATGCACTGAACCTGTACCCTTCCATAACCTCCCTGTCTCACTGGAACGTACCAATGCAGAACTACACACAAATATGCCCTGAACCTGTACCCTCCTTAACCTCGCTGTCTCACATAAACGTACCAATGCGGAACTCCACACAAATATGCCCTGTTCCTGTACCCCTCCATAACATCACTGTCTCACTGGAACGTACCAATGCAGAACTCCACACAAATATGCCCTGTTCCTGTACCCCTCCATAACCTCCCTATCTCACTGGAACGTACCAATGCAGAACTCCACACAAATATGCCCTGATCCTGTACCCTCCATAACCTCCCTGTCTCACTGGAACGTACCATTGCAGAACACCACACAAATATGACCTGAACCTGTACCCCTCTATAACTTCCCTGTCTCACTGGAACGTAGCATTGCAGAACACCACACAAATATGCCCTGAACCTGTACCACTCCATAGCCTCCCTGTCTCACTAGAACGTACCAATGCAGAACTCCACACAAATATGCCCTGAACCTGTACCCCTCTATAACTTCCCTGCCTCACTGGAACGTACCAATGCAGAACTACACACAAATATGCCCAGAACCTATACCCATCCATAATCTCCCTGTCTCACTGGAACGTCCCACTGCAGAACTCCACACAAATATGGCATGAACCTGTACCCTCCATAACCTCCCTGTCTCACTGGAAAGTACCAATGCAGAACTCCACACAAATATGCCCTGAGCCTGTACCCCTCCATAACCTCCCGGTGTCACTGGAACGTACCACTGCAGAACTTCACACAAATATGCCCTGAACCTGTACCCTGCATAACCTCCCTATCTCACTGGAACGTACCAATGCAGAACTCCACACAAATATGCCCTGATCCTGTACCCTCCATAACCTCCCTGTCTCACTGGAACATCCCACTGCAGAACTCCACACAAATATGCCATGAACCTGTACCCTCCATAACCTCCCTGTCTCACTGGAAAGTACCAATGCAAAACTCCACACAAATATGCACTGAACCTGTACCCGTCCATAACCTCCCTGTCTCACTGGAACGTACCACTGCAGAACTC
Organism: Hemitrygon akajei; assembly: GCF_048418815.1. Taxonomy (NCBI): domain Eukaryota; kingdom Metazoa; phylum Chordata; class Chondrichthyes; order Myliobatiformes; family Dasyatidae; genus Hemitrygon; species Hemitrygon akajei. The sequence continues at coordinate 454,097 of NW_027332050.1, read as the reverse complement.
CACACAAATATGCCCTGAACCTGTACCCTGCATAATCTCCCTCTCTCACTGGAACGTACCAATGCAGAACTACACACAAATATGCCCTGAACCTGTACCCCTCCATAACCTCCCTGTCTCACATAAACGTACCAATGCGGAACTCCACACAAATATGCCCTGTTCCTGTACCCCTCCATAACCTCCCTGTCTCACTGGAACGTACCATTGCAGAACACCACACAAATATGCACTGAACCTGTACCCTTCCATAACCTCCCTGTCTCACTGGAACGTACCAATGCAGAACTACACACAAATATGCCCTGAACCTGTACCCCTCCATAACCTCGCTGTCTCACATAAACGTACCATTGCGGAACTCCACACAAATATGCCCTGTTCCTGTACCCTTCCATAACCTCCCTGTCTTACTGGAACATTCTAATGCAGAACTCCACACAAATATGCCCTGAAGCTGTACCCCTCCATAACCTCACTGTCTCACTGGAACGTACTAATGCAGAACTCCACACAAATATGCACTGAAGCTGTACCCCTCCATAACCTCCCTGTCTCACTGGAATGTACCAGTGCAGAACTCCACACAAATATGCCCTGAACCTGTACCCCTTCATAACCTCCCTGTCTCACTGGAACGTACCAATGCAGACCTCCACACAAATATGCCCTGATTCTGTACCCTCCATAACCTCCCTGTCTTACTGGAACATTCTAATGCAGAACTCCACACAAATATGCCCTGAAGCTGTACCCCTCCATAACCTCACTGTCTCACTGGAACGTACCAATGCAGAACTCCACACAAATATGCACTGAAGCTGTACCCCTCCATAACCTCCCTGTATCACTGGAATGTACCAGTGCAGAACTCCACACAAATATGCCCTGAACCTGTACCCCTTCATAACCTCCCTGTCTCACTGGAACGTACCAATGCAGAACTCCACACAAATATGCCCTGAACCTGTAACCCTCCATAACCTCCCTGTCTCACCGGAACGTACCATTGCAGAACACCACACAAATATGACCTGAACCTGTACCCCTCTATAACTTCCCTGTCTCACTGGAACGTACCAATGCAGAACTACACACAAATATGCCCTGAACCTATACCCGTCCATAACCTCCCTGTCTCACTGGAATGTACCAGTGCAGAACTCCACACAAATATGCCCTGAACCTGTACCCCTTCATAACCTCCCTGTCTCACTGGAACGTACCAGTGCAGAACTCCACACAAATATGCCCTGAACCTGTAACCCTCCATAACCTCCCTGATTCACTGGAACGTACCATTGCAGAACACCACACAAATATGACCTAAACCTCTACCCCTCTATAACTTGCCTGTCTCACTGGAACGTACCAATGCAGAACTCCACACAAATATGCCCTGAACCTGTACCCCTTCATAACCTCCCTGTCTCACTGGAACGTACCAATGCAGAACTCCACACAAATATGCCCTGAACCTGTAACCCTCCATAACCTCCCTGTCTCACTGGAACGTACCATTGCAGAACACCACACAAATATGACCTGAACCTGTACCCCTCTATAACTTCCCTGTCTCACTGGAACGTAGCATTGCAGAACACCACACAAATATGCCCTGAACCTGTACCACTCCATAGCCTCCCTGTCTCACTAGAACGTACCAATGCAGAACTCCACACAAATATGCCCTGATCCTGTACCCCTCTATAACTTCCCTGCCTCACTGGAACGTACCAATGCAGAACTACACACAAATATGCCCTGAACCTATACCCGTCCATAACCTCCCTGTCTCACTGGAACGTCCCACTGCAGAACTCCACACAAATATGCCATGAACCTGTACCCTCCATAACCTCCCTGTCTCACTGGAAAGTACCAATGCAGAACTCCACACAAATATGCCCTGAGCCTGTACCCCTCCATAACCTCCCGGTCTCACTGGAACGTACCACTGCAGAACTTCACACAAATATGCCCTGAACCTGTACTCTGCATAACCTCCCTGTCTCTCTGGAACGTACCAATGCAGAACTACACACAAATATGCCATGAACCTGTACCCTCCATAACCTCCCTGTCTCACTGGAAAGTACAAATGCAGAACTCCACACAAATATGCCCTGAAGCTGTACCCCTCCATAACCTCCCTGTCTCACTGGAACGTACCACTGCATAACTCCACACAAATATGCCCTGAAAATGTACCCTGCATAACCTCCCTGTCACACTGGAACGTACCAATGCAGAACTACACACAAATATGCCCTGAACCTTTACCTGTCCATAACCTCCCTATCTCACTGGAACGTCCCAACGCAGAACTCAACACAAATATGCCCTGAACCTGTACCCTCCATAACCTCCCTGTCTCACTTTAACGTAACATTGCAGAACCCCACACAAATATGCCCTGATCCTGTACCCCTATATAAGTTCCATGTCTCACAGGAACGTACCAATGCAGAACTCCACACAAATATGCCCTGTTCCTGTACCCCTCCATAACCTCCCTGTCTCATTGGAATGTACCAATGCAGAACTACACACAAATATGCCCTGAACCTGTACCCTCCATAACCTCCCTGTCTCACAGGAACGTACCAATGCATTACTCCAAACAAATATGCCCTGTTCCTGTACCCCTCCATAACATCACTGTCTCACTGGAACGTACCAATGCAGAACTCCACAGAAATATGCCCTGTTCCTGTACCCCTCCATAACCTCCCTATCTCACTGGAACGTACCAATGCAGAACTCCACACAAATATGCCCTGATCCTGTACCCTCCATAACCTCCCTGTCTTACTGGAACATTCTAATGCAGAACTCCACACAAATATGCCCTGAACCTGTACCCCTCCATAACCTGACTGTCTCACTGGAACGTACCAATGCAGAACTCCACACAAATATGCACTGAACCTGTACCCCTCCAGAACCTCCCTGTCTCACTGGAATGTACCAATGCAGAACTCCACACAAATATGCCCTGAACCTGTACCCCTTCATAACCTCCCTGTCTCACTGGAACGTACCAATGCAGAACTCCACACAAATATGCCCTGAACCTGTAACCCTCCATAACCTCCCTGTCTCACTGGAACGTACCATTGCAGAACACCACACAAATATGCACTGAACCTGTACCCTTCCATAACCTCCCTGTCTCACTGGAACGTACCAATGCAGAACTACACACAAATATGCCCTGAACCTGTACCCTCCTTAACCTCGCTGTCTCACATAAACGTACCAATGCGGAACTCCACACAAATATGCCCTGTTCCTGTACCCCTCCATAATCTCCCTGTCCCACTGGAACGTACCAATGCAGAACTCCACACAAATATGCCATGTTCCTGTACCCCTCCATAACCTCCCTATCTCACTGGAACGTACCAATGCAGACCTCCACACAAATATGCCCTGATCCTGTACCCTCCATAACCTCCCTGTCTTACTGGAACATTCTAATGCAGAACTCCACACAAATATGCCCTGAAGCTCTACCCCTCCATAACCTCACTGTCTCACTGGAACGTACCAATGCAGTCCTCCACACAAATATGCCCTGATCCTGTACCCTCCATAACCTCCCTGTCTTACTGGAACATTCTAATGCAGAACTCCACACAAATATGCCCTGAAGCTCTACCCCTCCATAACCTCACTGTCTCACTGGTACGTACCAATGCAGAACTCCACACAAATAAGCACTGAAGCTGTACCCCTCCATAACCTCCCTGTCTCACTGGAATGTACCAGTGCAGAACTCCACACAAATATGCCCTGAACCTGTACCCCTTCATAACCTCATTGTCTAACTGGAACGTACCAATGCAGAACTCCACACAAATATGCCCTGAACCTGTAACCCTCCATAACCTCCCTGTCTCACTGGAACGTACCATTGCAGAACACCACACAAATATGACCTGAACCTGTACCCCTCTATAACTTCCCTGTCTCACTGGAACGTAGCATTGCAGAACACCACACAAATATGCCCTGAACCTGTACCACTCCATAGCCTCCCTGTCTCACTAGAACGTACCAATGCAGAACTCCACACAAATATGCCCTGATCCTGTACCCCTCTCTCACTTCCCTGCCTCACTGGAACGTACCAATGCAGAACTACACACAAATATGCCCTGAACCTATACCCGTCCATAACCTCCCTGTCTCACTGGAACGTCCCACTGCAGAACTCCACACAAATATGCCATGAACCTGTACCCTCCATAACCTCCCTGTCTCACTGGAAAGTACCAATGCAGAACTCCACACAAATATGCCCTGAGCCTGTACCCCTCCATAACCTCCCGGTCTCACTGGAACGTACCACTGCAGAACTTCACACAAATATGCCCTGAACCTGTACTCTGCATAACCTCCCTGTCTCACTGGAACGTACCAATGCAGAACTACACACAAATATGCCATGAACCTGTACCCTCCATAACCTCCCTGTCTCACTGGAAAGTACAAATGCAGAACTCCACACAAATATGCCCTGAAGCTGTACCCCTCCATAACCTCCCTGTCTCACTGGAACGTACCACTGCATAACTCCACACAAATATGCCCTGAACCTGTACCCTGCATAACCTCCCTGTCACACTGGAACGTACCAATGCAGAACTACACACAAATATGCCCTGAACCTTTACCTGTCCATAACCACCCTATCTCACTGGAACGTCCCAACGCAGAACTCAACACAAATATGCCCTGAACCTGTACCCTCCATAACCTCCCTGTCTCACTTTAACGTAACATTGCAGAACCCCACACAAATATGCCCTGATCCTGTACCCCTATATAAGTTCCATGTCTCACAGGAACGTACCAATGCAGAACTCCACACAAATATGCCCTGTTCCTGTACCCCTCCATAACCTCCCTGTCTCATTGGAATGTACCAATGCAGAACTACACACAAATATGCCCTGAACCTGTACCCTCCATAACCTCCCTGTCTCACAGGAACGTACCAATGCATTACTCCAAACAAATATGCCCTGTTCCTGTACCCCTCCATAACATCACTGTCTCACTGGAACGTACCAATGCAGAACTCCACACAAATATGCCCTGTTCCTGTACCCCTCCATAACCTCCCTATCTCACTGGAACGTACCAATGCAGAACTCCACACAAATATGCCCTGATCCTGTACCCTCCATAACCTCCCTGTCTTACTGGAACATTCTAATGCAGAACTCCACACAAATATGCCCTGAACCTGTACCCCTCCATAACCTGACTGTCTCACTGGAACGTACCAATGCAGAACTCCACACAAATATGCACTGAACCTGTACCCCTGCAGAACCTCCCTGTCTCACTGGAATGTACCAATGCAGAACTCCACACAAATATGCCCTGAACCTGTACCCCTTCATAACCTCCCTGTCTCACTGGAACGTACCAATGCAGAACTCCACACAAATATGCCCTGAACCTGTAACCCTCCATAACCTCCCTGTCTCACTGGAACGTACCATTGCAGAACACCACACAAATATGCACTGAACCTGTACCCTTCCATAACCTCCCTGTCTCACTGGAACGTACCAATGCAGAACTACACACAAATATGCCCTGAACCTGTACCCTCCTTAACCTCGCTGTCTCACATAAACGTACCAATGCGGAACTCCACACAAATATGCCCTGTTCCTGTACCCCTCCATAATCTCCCTGTCCCACTGGAACGTACCAATGCAGAACTCCACACAAATATGCCATGTTCCTGTACCCCTCCATAACCTCCCTATCTCACTGGAACGTACCAATGCAGACCTCCACACAAATATGCCCTGATCCTGTACCCTCCATAACCTCCCTGTCTTACTGGAACATTCTAATGCAGAACTCCACACAAATATGCCCTGAAGCTCTACCCCTCCATAACCTCACTGTCTCACTGGAACGTACCAATGCAGACCTCCACACAAATATGCCCTGATCCTGTACCCTCCATAACCTCCCTGTCTTACTGGAACATTCTAATGCAGAACTCCACACAAATATGCCCTGAAGCTCTACCCCTCCATAACCTCACTGTCTCACTGGTACGTACCAATGCAGAACTCCACACAAATAAGCACTGAAGCTGTACCCCTCCATAACCTCCCTGTCTCACTGGAATGTACCCGTGCAGAACTCCACACAAATATGCCCTGAACCTGTACCCCTTCATAACCTCATTGTCTCACTGGAACGTACCATTGCAGAACACCACACAAATATGACCTGAACCTGTACCCCTCTATAACTTCCCTGTCTCACTGGAACGTAGCATTGCAGAACACCACAAAAATATGCCCTGAAACTGTACCACTCCATAGCCTCCCTGTCTCACTAGAACGTACCAATGCAGAACTCCACACAAATATGCCCTGATCCTGTACCCCTCTATAACTTCCCTGCCTCACTGGAACGTACCAATGCAGAACTACACACAAATATGCCCTGAACCTATACCCGTCCATAACCTCCCTGTCTCACTGGAACGTCCCACTGCAGAACTCCACACAAATATGGCAAGAACCTGTACCCTCCATAACCTCCCTGTCTCACTGGAAAGTACCAATGCAGAACTCCACACAAATATGCCCTGAGCCTGTACCCCTCCATAACCTCCCGGTCTCACTGGAACGTACCACTGCAGAACTTCACACAAATATGCCCTGAACCTGTACCCTCCATAACCTCCCTGTCTCACTGGAAAGTACCAATGCAGAACTCCACACAAATATGCCCTGAAGCTGTACCCCTCCATAACCTCCCTGTCTCACTGGAACGTACCACTGCATAACTCCACACAAATATGCCCTGAAGCTGTACCCCTACATAACCTCACTGTCTCACTGGAACGTACCAATGCAGAACTCCACACAAATATGCACTGAAGCTGTACCCCTCCATAACCTCCCTGTCTCACTGGAATGTACCAGTGCAGAACTCCACACAAATATGCCCTGAACCTGTACCCCTTCATAACCTCCCTGTCTCACTGGAACGTACCAATGCAGACCTCCACACAAATATGCCCTGATCCTGTAACCTCCATAACCTCCCTGTCTTACTGGAACATTCTAATGCAGAACTCCACACAAATATGCCCTGAAGCTGTACCCCTCCATAACCTCACTGTCTCACTGGAACGTACCAATGCAGAACTCCACACAAATATGCACTGAAGCTGTACCCCTCCATAACCTCCCTGTCTCACTGAATGTACCAGTGCAGAACTCCATGCAAATATGCCCTGAAACTGTACCCCTTCATAACCTCCCTGTCTCACTGGAACGTACCAATGCAGAACTCCACACAAATATGCCCTGAACCTGTAACCCTCCATAACCTCCCTGTCTCACCGGAACGTACCATTGCAGAACACCACACAAATATGACCTGAACCTGTACCCCTCTATAACTTCCCTGTCTCACTGGAACGTACCAATGCAGAACTACACACAAATATGCCCTGAACCTATACCCGTCCATAACCTCCCTGTCTCACTGGAATGTACCAGTGCAGAACTCCACACAAATATGCCCTGAACCTGTACCCCTTCATAACCTCCCTGTCTCACTGGAACGTACCAGTGCAGAACTACACACAAATATGCCCTGAACCTGTAACCCTCCATAACCTCCCTGTCTCACTGGAACATACCATTGCAGAACACCACACAAATATGACCTAAACCTGTACCCCTCTATAACTTCCCTGTCTCACTGGAACGTACCAATGCAGAACTCCACACAAATATGCCCTGAACCTGTACCCCTTCATAACCTCCCTGTCTCACTGGAACGTACCAATGCAGAACTCCACACAAATATGCCCTGAACCTGTAACCCTCCATAACCTCCCTGTCTCACTGGAACGTAGCATTGCAGAACACCACACAAATATGCCCTGAACCTGTACCACTCCATAGCCTCCCTGTCTCACTAGAACGTACCAATGCAGAACTCCACACAAATATGCCCTGATCCTGTACCCCTCTATAACTTCCCTGCCTCACTGGAACGTACCAATGCAGAACTACACACAAATATGCCCTGAACCTATACCCGTCCATAACCTCCCTGTCTCACTGGAACGTCCCACTGCAGAACTCCACACAAATATGCCATGAACCTGTACCCTCCATAATCTCCCTGTCTCACTGGAAAGTACCAATGCAGAACTCCACACAAATATGCCCTGAGCCTGTACCCCTCCATAACCTCCCGGTCTCACTGGAACGTACCACTGCAGAACTTCACACAAATATGCCCTGAACCTGTACTCTGCATAACCTCCCTGTCTCACTGGAACGTACCAATGCAGAACTACACACAAATATGCCATGAACCTGTACCCTCCATAACCTTCCTGTCTCACTGGAAAGTACCAATGCAGAACTCCACACAAATATGCCCTGAAGCTGTACCCCTCCATAACCTCCCGGTCTCACTGGAACCTACCACTGCATAACTCCACACAAATATGCCCTGAACCTGTACCCTGCATAACCTCCCTGTCACACTGGAACGTACCAATGCAGAACTACACACAAATATGCCCTGAACCTTTACCTCTCCATAACCTCCCTATCTCACTGGAACGTCCCAACGCAGAACTCAACACAAATATGCCCTGAACCTGTACCCTCCATAACCTCCCTGTCTCACTTTAACGTAACATTGCAGAACCCCACACAAATATGCCCTGATCCTGTACCCCTCTATAAGTTCCACGTCTCACAGGAACGTACCAATGCAGAACTCCACACAAATATGCCCTGTTCCTGTACCCCTCCATAACCTCCCTATCTCACTGGAACGTACCAATGTAGAACTCCACACAAATATGCCCTGATCCTGTACCCTCCATAACCTCCCTGTCTTACTGGAACATTCTAATGCAGAACTCCACACAAATATGCCCTGAACCTGTACCCCTCCATAACCTCCCTGTCTCACTGGAACGTACCAATGCAGAACTCCACACAAATATGCACTGAACCTGTACCCCTCCAGAACCTCCCTGTCTCACTGGAATGTACCAATGCAGAACTCCACACATATATGCCCTGAACCTGTACCACTTCATAACCTCCCTGTCTCACTGGAACGTACCAATGCAGAACTCCACACAAATATGCCCTGTTCCTGTACCCCTCCATAACATCACTGTCTCACTGGAACGTACCAATGCAGAACTCCACACAAATATGCCCTGTTCCTGTACCCCTCCATAACCTCCCTATCTCACTGGAACGTACCAATGTAGAACTCCACACAAATATGCCCTGATCCTGTACCCTCCATAACCTCCCTGTCTTACTGGAACATTCTAATGCAGAACTCCACACAAATATGCCCTGAACCTGTACCCCTCCATAACCTCCCTGTCTCACTGGAACGTACCAATGCAGAACTCCACACAAATATGCACTGAACCTGTACCCCTCCAGAACCTCCCTGTCTCACTGGAATGTACCAATGCAGAACTCCACACATATATGCCCTGAACCTGTACCACTTCATAACCTCCCTGTCTCACTGGAACGTACCAATGCAGAACTCCACACAAATATGCCCTGAACCTGTAACCCTCCATAACCTCCCTGTCTCACTGGAACGTACCATTGCAGAACACCACACAAACATGCACTGAACCTGTACCCTTCCATAACCTCCCTGTCTCACATAAATGTACCAATGCGGAACTCCACACAAATATGCCCTGTTCCTGTACCCTTCCATAACCTCCCCGTCTTACTGGAACATTCTAATGCAGAACTCCACACAAATATGCCCTGAAGCTGTACCCCTCCATAACCTCACTGTCTCACTGGAACGTACCAATGCAGAACTCCACACAAATATGCACTGAAGCTGTACCCCTCCATAACCTCCCTGTCTCACTGGAATGTACCAGTGCAGAACTCCACACAAATATGCCCTGAACCTGTACCCCTTCATAACCTCCCTGTCTCACTGGAACGTACCAATGCAGACCTCCACACAAATATGCCCTGATCCTGTACCCTCCATAACCTCCCTGTCTTACTGGAACATTCTAATGCAGAACTCCACACAAATATGCCCTGAAGCTGTACCCCTCCATAACCTCACTGTCTCACTGGAACGTACCAATGCAGAACTCCACACAAATATGCACTGAAGCTGTACCCCTCCAAAACCTCCCTGTCTCACTGGAATGTACCAGTGCAGAACTCCACACAAATATGCCCTGAACCTGTACCCCTTCATAACCTCCCTGTCTCACTGGAACGTACCAATGCAGAACTCCACACAAATATGCCCTGAACCTGTAACCCTCCATAACCTCCCTGTCTCACCGGAACGTACCATTGCAGAACACCACACAAATATGACCTGAACCTGTACCCCTCTATAACTTCCCTGTCTCACTGGAACGTACCAATGCAGAACTACACACAAATATGCCCTGAACCTATACCCGTCCATAACCTCCCTGTCTCACTGGAATGTACCAGTGCAGAACTCCACACAAATATGCCCTGAATCTGTACCCCTTCATAACCTCCCGGTCTCACTGGAACGTACCAATGCAGAACTACACACAAATATGCCCTGAACCTGTACCCTCCTTAACCTCGCTGTCTCACATAAACGTACCAATGCGGAACTCCACACAAATATGCCCTGTTCCTGTACCCCTCCATAATCTCCCTGTCCCACTGGAACGTACCAATGCAGAACTCCACACAAATATGCCATGTTCCTGTACCCCTCCATAACCTCCCTATCTCACTGGAACGTACCAATGCAGACCTCCACACAAATATGCCCTGATCCTGTACCCTCCATAACCTCCCTGTCTTACTGGAACATTCTAATGCAGAACTCCACACAAATATGCCCTGAAGCTCTACCCCTCCATAACCTCACTGTCTCACTGGAACGTACCAATGCAGACCTCCACACAAATATGCCCTGATCCTGTACCCTCCATAACCTCCCTGTCTTACTGGAACATTCTAATGCAGAACTCCACACAAATATGCCCTGAAGCTCTACCCCTCCATAACCTCACTGTCTCACTGGTACGTACCAATGCAGAACTCCACACAAATATGCCCTGAACCTGTAACCCTCCATAACCTCCCTGTCTCACTGGAACGTACCATTGCAGAACACCACACAAATATGACCTGAACCTGTACCCCTCTATAACTTCCCTGTCTCACTGGAACGTAGCATTGCAGAACACCACAAAAATATGCCCTGAACCTGTACCACTCCATAGCCTCCCTGTCTCACTAGAACGTACCAATGCAGAACTCCACACAAATATGCCCTGATCCTGTACCCCTCTATAACTTCCCTGCCTCACTGGAACGTACCAATGCAGAACTACACACAAATATGCCCTGAACCTATACCCGTCCATAACCTCCCTGTCTCACTGGAACGTCCCACTGCAGAACTCCACACAAATATGGCATGAACCTGTACCCTCCATAACCTCCCTGTCTCACTGGAAAGTACCAATGCAGAACTCCACACAAATATGCCCTGAGCCTGTACCCCTCCATAACCTCCCGGTCTCACTGGAACGTACCACTGCAGAACTTCACACAAATATGCCCTGAACCTGTACCCTGCATAACCTCCCTGTCTCACTGGAACGTACCAATGCAGAACTATACACAAATATGCCATGAACCTGTACCCTCCATAACCTCCCTGTCTCACTGGAAAGTACCAATGCAGAACTCCACACAAATATGCCCTGAAGCTGTACCCCTCCATAACCTCCCTGTCTCACTGGAACGTACCACTGCATAACTCCACACAAATATGCCCTGAAGCTGTACCCCTACATAACCTCCCTGTCTCACTGGAATGTACCAGTGCAGAACTCCACACAAATATGCCCTGAACCTGTACCCCTTCATAACCTCCCTGTCTCACTGGAACGTACCAATGCAGACCTCCACACAAATATGCCCTGATCCTGTACCCTCCATAACCTCCCTGTCTTACTGGAACATTCTAATGCAGAACTCCACACAAATATGCCCTGAAGCTGTACCCCTCCATAACCTCACTGTCTCACTGGAACGTACCAATGCAGAACTCCACACAAATATGCACTGAAGCTGTACCCCTCCATAACCTCCCTGTCTCACTGAATGTACCAGTGCAGAACTCCATACAAATATGCCCTGAAACTGTACCCCTTCATAACCTCCCTGTCTCACTGGAACGTACCAATGCGGAACTCCACACAAATATGCCCTGAACCTGTAACCCTCCATAACCTCCCTGTCTCACCGGAACGTACCATTGCAGAACACCACACAAATATGACCTGAACCTGTACCCCTCTATAACTTCCCTGTCTCACTGGAACGTACCAATGCAGAACTACACACAAATATGCCCTGAACCTATACCCGTCCATAACCTCCCTGTCTCACTGGAATGTACCAGTGCAGAACTCCACACAAATATGCCCTGAACCTGTACCCCTTCATAACCTCCCTGTCTCACTGGAACGTACCAGTGCAGAACTACACACAAATATGCCCTGAACCTGTAACCCTCCATAACTTCCCTGTCTCACTGGAACATACCATTGCAGAACACCACACAAATATGACCTAAACCTGTACCCCTCTAAAACTTCCCTGTCTCACTGGAACGTACCAATGCAGAACTCCACACAAATATGCCCTGAACCTGTACCCCTTCATAACCTCCCTGTCTCACTGGAACGTACCAATGCAGAACTCCACACAAATATGCCCTGAACCTGTAACCCTCCATAACCTCCCTGTCTCACTGGAACGTAGCATTGCAGAACACCACACAAATATGCCCTGAACCTGTACCACTCCATAGCCTCCCTGTCTCACTAGAACGTACCAATGCAGAACTCCACACAAATATGCCCTGATCCTGTACCCCTCTATAACTTCCCTGCCTCACTGGAACGTACCAATGCAGAACTACACACAAATATGCCCTGAACCTATACCCGTCCATAACCTCCCTGTCTCACTGGAACGTCCCACTGCAGAACTCCACACAAATATGCCATGAACCTGTACCCTCCATAATCTCCCTGTCTCACTGGAAAGTACCAATGCAGAACTCCACACAAATATGCCCTGAGCCTGTACCCCTCCATAACCTCCCGGTCTCACTGGAACGTACCACTGCAGAACTTCACACAAATATGCCCTGAACCTGTACTCTGCATAACCTCCCTGTCTCACTGGAACGTACCAATGCAGAACTACACACAAATATGCCATGAACCTGTACCCTCCATAACCTCCCTGTCTCACTGGAAAGTACCAATGCAGAACTCCACACAAATATGCCCTGAAGCTGTACCCCTCCATAACCTCCCTGTCTCACTGGAACGTACCACTGCATAACTCCACACAAATATGCCCTGAACCTGTACCCTGCATAACCTCCCTGTCACACTGGAACGTACCAATGCAGAACTACACACAAATATGCCCTGAACCTTTACCTCTCCATAACCTCCCTATCTCACTGGAACGTCCCAACGCAGAACTCAACACAAATATGCCCTGAACCTGTACCCTCCATAACATCCCTGTCTCACTTTAACGTAACATTGCAGAACCCCACACAAATATGCCCTGATCCTGTACCCCTCTATAAGTTCCATGTCTCACAGGAACGTACCAATGCAGAACTCCACACAAATATGCCCTGTTCCTGTACCCCTCCATAACATCCCTGTCTCATTGGAATGTACCAATGCAGAACTACACACAAATATGCCCTGAACCTGTACCCTCCATAACCTCTCTGTCTCACAGGAACGTACCAATGCATTACTCCAAACAAATATGCCCTGTTCCTGTACCCCTCCATAACATCACTGTCTCACTGGAACGTACCAATGCAGAACTCCACACAAATATGCCCTGTTCCTGTACCCCTCCATAACCTCCCTATCTCACTGGAACGTACCAATGTAGAACTCCACACAAATATGCCCTGATCTTGTACCCTCCATAACCTCCCTGTCTTACTGGAACATTCTAATGCAGAACTCCACACAAATATGCCCTGAACCTGTACCCCTCCATAACCTCCCTGTCTCACTGGAACGTACCAATGCAGAACTCCACACAAATATGCACTGAACCTGTACACCTCCAGAACCTCCCTGTCTCACTGGAATGTACCAATGCAGAACTCCACACAAATATGCCCTGAACCTGTACCCCTTCATAACCTCCCTGTCTCACTGGAACGTACCAATGCAGAACTCCACACAAATATGCCCTCAACCTGTAACCCTCCATAACCTCCCTGTCTCACTGGAACGTACCATTGCAGAACACCACACAAACATGCACTGAACCTGTACCCTTCCATAACCTCCCTGTCTCACTGGAACGTACCAATGCAGAACTACACACAAATATGCCCTGAACCTGTACCCCTCCATAACCTCGCTGTCTCACATAAACGTACCAATGCGGAACTCCACACAAATATGCCCTGTTCCTGTACCCTTCCATAACCTCCCTGTCTTACTGGAACATTCTAATGCAGACCTCCACACAAATATGCCCTGAAGCTGTACCCCTCCATAACCTCACTGTCTCACTGGAACGTACCAATGCAGAACTCCACACAAATATGCACTGAAGCTGTACCCCTCCATAACCTCCCTGTCTCACTGGAATGTACCAGTGCAGTACTCCACACAAATATGCCCTGAACCTGTACCCCTTCATAACCTCCCTGTCTCACTGGAACGTACCAATGCCGACCTCCACACAAATATGCCCTGATCCTGTACCCTCCATAACCTCCCTGTCTTACTGGAACATTCTAATGCAGAACTCCACACAAATATGCCCTGAAGCTGTACCCCTCCATAACCTCACTGTCTCACTGGAACGTACCAATGCAGAACTCCACACAAATATGCACTGAAGCTGTACCCCTCCAAAACCTCCCTGTCTCACTGGAATGTACCAGTGCAGAACTCCACACAAATATGCCCTGAACCTGTACCCCTTCATAACCTCCCTGTCTCACTGGAACGTACCAATGCAGAACTCCACACAAATATGCCCTGAACCTGTAACCCTCCATAACCTCCCTGTCTCACCGGAACGTACCATTGCAGAACACCACACAAATATGACCTGAACCTGTACCCCTCTATAACTTCCCTGTCTCACTGGAACGTACCAATGCAGAACTACACACAAATAGGCCCTGAACCTATACCCGTCCATAACCTCCCTGTCTCACTGGAATGTACCAGTGCAGAACTCCACACAAATATGCCCTGAATCTGTACCCCTTCATAACCTCCCTGTCTCACTGGAACGTACCAGTACAGAACTCCACACAAATATGCCCTGAACCTGTAACCCTCCATAACCTCCCTGTCTCACTGGAAAGTACCAAAGCAGAACTCCACACAAATATGCCCTGAGCCTGTACCCCTCCATAACCTCCCGGTCTCACTGGAACGTACCACTGCAGAACTTCACACAAATATGCCCTGAACCTGTACTCTGCATAACCTCCCTGTCTCACTGGAACGTACCAATGCAGAACTCCACACAAATATGCCATGAACCTGTACCCTCCATAACCTCCCTGTCTCACTGGAAAGTACCAATGCAGAACTCCACACAAATATGCCCTGAAGCTGTACCCCTCCATAACCTCCCTGTCTCACTGGAACGTACCACTGCATAACTCCACACAAATATGCCCTGAACCTGTACCCTGCATAACCTCCCTGTCACACTGGAACGTACCAATGCAGAACTGCACACAAATATGCCCTGAACCTTTACCTCTCCATAACCTCCCTGTCTCACTTTAACGTAACATTGCAGAACCCCACACAAATATGCCCTGATCCTGTACCCCTCTATAAGTTCCATGTCTCACAGGAACGTACCAATGCAGAACTCCACACAAATATGCCCTGTTCCTGTACCCCTCCATAACCTACCTGTCTCAATGGAATGTACCAATGCAGAACTACACACAAATATGCCCTGAACCTGTACCCTCCATAACCTCCCTGTCTCACAGGAACGTACCAATGCATTACTCCAAACAAATATGCCCTGTTCCTGTACTCCTCCATAACATCACTGTCTCACTGGAAAGTACCAATGCAGAACTCCACACAAATATGCCCTGACCCTGTACCCCTCCATAACCTCCCTGTCTCACTGGAACGTACCAGTGCAGAACTCCACACAAATATGCCCTGAACCTGTAACCCTCCATAACCTCCCTGTCTCACTGGAAAGTTCCAAAGCAGAACTCAACACAAATATGCACTGAGCCTGTACCCCTCCATAACCTCCCGGTCTCACTGGAACGTACCACTGCAGAACTTCACACAAATATGCCCTGAGCCTGTACTCTGCATAACCTCCCTGTCTCACTGGAACGTACCAATGCAGAACTACACACAAATATGCCATGAACCTGTACCCTCCATAACCTCCCTGTCTCACTGGAAAGTACCAATGCAGAACTCCACACAAATATGCCCTGAAGCTGTACCCCTCCATAACCTCCCTGTCTCACTGGAACGTACCACTGCATAACTCCACACAAATATGCCCTGAACCTGTACCCTGCATAACCTCCCTGTCACACTGGAACGTACCAATGCAGAACTACGCACAAATATGCCCTGAACCTTTACCTCTCCATAACCTCCCTATCTCACTGGAACGTCCCAATGCAGAACTCAACACAAATATGCCCTGAACCTGTACCCTCCATAACCTCCCTGTCTCACTTTAACGTAACATTGCAGAACCCCACACAAATATGCCCTGATCCTGTACCCCTCTATAAGTTCCATGTCTCACAGGAACGTACCAATGCAAAACTCCACACAAATATGCCCTGTTCCTGTTCCCCTCCATAACCTCCCTGTCTCATTGGAATGTACCAATGCAGAACTACACACAAATATGCCCTGAACCTGTACCCTCCATAACCTCCCTGTCTCACAGGAACGTACCAATGCATTACTCCAAACAGATATGCCCTGTTCCTGTACCCCTCCATAACATCACTGTCTCACTGGAACGTACCAATGCAGAACTCCACACAAATATGCCCTGTTCCTGTACCCCTCCATAACCTCCCTATCTCACTGGAACGTACCAATGCAGAACTCCACACAAATATGCCCTGATCCTGTACCCTCCATAACCTCACTGTCTCACTGGAACGTACCATTACAGAACACCACACAAATATGACCTGAACCTGTACCCCTCTATAACTTCCCTGTCTCACTGGAACGTAGCATTGCAGAACTCCACACAAATATGCCCTGAACCTGTACCCCTCTATAACTTCCCTGCCTCACTGGAACGTACCAATGCAGAACTACACACAAATATGCCCAGAACCTATACCCATCCATAACCTCCCTGTCTCACTGGAACGTCCCACTGCAGAACTCCACACAAATATGGCATGAACCTGTACCCTCCATAACCTCCCTGTCTCACTGGAAAGTACCAATGCAGAACTCCACACAAATATGCCCTGAGCCTGTACCCCTCCATAACCTCCCGGTCTCACTGGAACGTACCACTGCAGAACTTCACACAAATATGCCCTGAACCTGTACCCTGCATAACCTCCCTGTCTCACTGGAACGTACCAATGCAGAACTCCACACAAATATGCCCTGAACCTGTACCCGTCCATAACCTCCCTGTCTCACTGGAACATCCCACTGCAGAACTCCACACAAATATGCCATGAACCTGTACCCTCCATAACCTCCCTGTCTCACTGGAAAGTACCAATGCAAAACTCCACACAAATATGCACTGAACCTGTACCCGTCCATAACCTCCCTGTCTCACTGGAACGTACCACTGCAGAACTCCACACAAATATGCCCTGAACCTGTACCCTGCATAATCTCCCTCTCTCACTGGAACGTACCAATGCAGAACTACACACAAATATGCCCTGAACCTGTACCCCTCCATAACCTCCCTGTCTCACATAAACGTACCAATGCGGAACTCCACACAAATATGCCCTGTTCCTGTACCCCTCCATAACCTCCCTGTCTCACTGGAACGTACCATTGCAGAACACCACACAAATATGCACTGAACCTGTACCCTTCCATAATCTCCCTGTCTCACTGGAACGTACCAAAGCAGAACTACACACAAATATGCCCTGAACCTGTACCCCTCCATAACCTCGCTGTCTCACATAAACGTACCAATGCGGAACTCCACACAAATATGCCCTGTTCCTGTACCCTTCCATAACCTCCCTGTCTTACTGGAACATTCTAATGCAGAACTCCACACAAATATGCCCTGAAGCTGTACCCCTCCATTACCTCACTGTCTCACTGGAACGTACCAATGCAGAACTCCACACAAATATGCACTGAAGCTGTACCCCTCCATAACCTCCCTGTCTCACTGGAATGTACCAGTGCAGAACTCCACACAAATATGCCTTGAACCTGTACCCCTTCATAACCTCCCTGTCTCACTGGAACGTACCAATGCAGACCTCCACACAAATATGCCCTGATCCTGTACCCTCCATAACCTCCCTGTCTTACTGGAACATTCTAATGCAGAACTCCACACAAATATGCCCTGAAGCTGTACCCCTCCATAACCTCACTGTCTCACTGGAACGTACCAATGCAGAACTCCACACAAATATGCACTGAAGCTGTACCCCTCCATAACCTCCCTGTCTCACTGGAATGAACCAGTGCAGAACTCCACACGAATATGCCCTGTTCCTGTACCCTTCCATAACCTCCCTGTCTTACTGGAACATTCTAATGCAGAACTCCACACAAATATGCCCTGAGCCTGTACCCCTCCATAACCTCCCGGTCTCACTGGAACGTACCACTGCAGAACTTCACACAAATATGCCATGAACCTGTACCCTCCATAACCTCCCTGTCTCACTGGAAAGTACCAATGCAGAACTCCACACAAATATGCCCTGAAGCTGTACCCCTCCATAACCTCCCTGTCTCACTGGAACGTACCACTGCATAACTCCACACAAATATGCCCTGAACCTGTACCCTGCATAACCTCCCTGTCACACTGGAACGTACCAATGCAGAACTACGCACAAATATGCCCTGAACCTTTACCTCTCCATAACCTCCCTATCTCACTGGAACGTCCCAATGCAGAACTCAACACAAATATGCCCTGAACCTGTACCCTCCATAACCTCCCTGTCTCACTTTAACGTAACATTGCAGAACCCCACACAAATATGCCCTGATCCTGTACCCCTCTATAAGTTCCATGTCTCACAGGAACGTACCAATGCAGAACTCCACACAAATATGCCCTGTTCCTGTACCCCTCCATAACCTCCCTGTCTCATTGGAATGTACCAATGCAGAACTACACACAAATATGCCCTGAACCTGTACCCTCCATAACCTCCCTGTCTCACAGGAACGTACCAATGCATTACTCCAAACAAATATGCCCTGTTCCTGTACCCCTCCATAACATCACTGTCTCACTGGAACGTACCAATGCAGAACTCCACACAAATATGCCCTGTTCCTGTACCCCTCCATAACCTCCCTATCTCACTGGAACGTACCAATGCAGAACTCCACACAAATATGCCCTGATCCTGTACCCTCCATAACCTCCCTGTCTCACTGGAACGTACCATTACAGAACACCACACAAATATGACCTGAACCTGTACCCCTCTATAACTTCCCTGTCTCACTGGAACGTAGCATTGCAGAACTCCACACAAATATGCCCTGAACCTGTACCCCTCTATAACTTCCCTGCCTCACTGGAACGTACCAATGCAGAACTACACACAAATATGCCCAGAACCTATACCCATCCATAACCTCCCTGTCTCACTGGAACGTCCCACTGCAGAACTCCACACAAATATGGCATGAACCTGTACCCTCCATAACCTCCCTGTCTCACTGGAAAGTACCAATGCAGAACTCCACACAAATATGCCCTGAGCCTGTACCCCTCCATAACCTCCCGGTCTCACTGGAACGTACCACTGCAGAACTTCACACATATATGCCCTGAACCTGTACCCTGCATAACCTCCCTGTCTCACTGGAACGTACCAATGCAGAACTCCACACAAATATGCCCTGAACCTGTACCCGTCCATAACCTCCCTGTCTCACTGGAACATCCCACTGCAGAACTCCACACAAATATGCCATGAACCTGTACCCTCCATAACCTCCCTGTCTCACTGGAAAGTACCAATGCAAAACTCCACACAAATATGCACTGAACCTGTACCCGTCCATAACCTCCCTGTCTCACTGGAACGTACCACTGCAGAACTCCACACAAATATGCCCTGAACCTGTACCCTGCATAATCTCCCTCTCTCACTGGAACGTACCAATGCAGAACTACACACAAATATGCCCTGAACCTGTACCCCTCCATAACCTCCCTGTCTCACATAAACGTACCAATGCGGAACTCCACACAAATATGCCCTGTTCCTGTACCCCTCCATAACCTCCCTGTCTCACTGGAACGTACCATTGCAGAACACCACACAAATATGCACTGAACCTGTACCCTTCCATAATCTCCCTGTCTCACTGGAACGTACCAAAGCAGAACTACACACAAATATGCCCTGAACCTGTACCCCTCCATAACCTCGCTGTCTCACATAAACGTACCAATGCGGAACTCCACACAAATATGCCCTGTTCCTGTACCCTTCCATAACCTCCCTGTCTTACTGGAACATTCTAATGCAGAACTCCACACAAATATGCCCTGAAGCTGTACCCCTCCATTACCTCACTGTCTCACTGGAACGTACCAATGCAGAACTCCACACAAATATGCACTGAAGCTGTACCCCTCCATAACCTCCCTGTCTCACTGGAATGTACCAGTGCAGAACTCCACACAAATATGCCTTGAACCTGTACCCCTTCATAACCTCCCTGTCTCACTGGAACGTACCAATGCAGACCTCCACACAAATATGCCCTGATCCTGTACCCTCCATAACCTCCCTGTCTTACTGGAACATTCTAATGCAGAACTCCACACAAATATGCCCTGAAGCTGTACCCCTCCATAACCTCACTGTCTCACTGGAACGTACCAATGCAGAACTCCACACAAATATGCACTGAAGCTGTACCCCTCCATAACCTCCCTGTCTCACTGGAATGTACCAGTGCAGAACTCCACACAAATATGCCCTGAACCTGTACCCCTTCATAACCTCCCTGTCTCACTGGAACGTACCAATGCAGAACTCCACACAAATATGCCCTGAACCTGTAACCCTCCATAACCTCCCTGTCTCACCGGAACGTACCATTGCAGAACACCACACAAATATGACCTGAACCTGTACCCCTCTATAACTTCCCTGTCTCACTGGAACGTACCAATGCAGAACTCCACACAAATATGCCCTGAACCTGTACCCCTTCATAACCTCCCTGTCTCACTGGAACGTACCAATGCAGAACTCCACACAAATATGCCCTGAACCTGTAACCCTCCATAACCTCCCTGTCTCACTGGAACGTACCATTGCAGAACACCACACAAATATGACCTGAACCTGTACCCCTCTATAACTTCCCTGTCTCACTGGAACGTAGCATTGCACAACACCACACAAATATGCCCTGAACCTGTACCACTCCATAGCCTCCCTGTCTCACTAGAACGTACCAATGCAGAACTCCACACAAATATGCCCTGATCGTGTACCCCTCTATAACTTCCCTGCCTCACTGGAACGTACCAATGCAGAACTACACACAAATATGCCCTGAACCTATACCCGTCCATAACCTCCCTGTCTCACTGGAACGTCCCACTGCAGAACTCCACACAAATATGCCATGAACCTGTACCCTCCATAATCTCCCTGTCTCACTGGAAAGTACCAATGCAGAACTCCACACAAATATGCCCTGAGCCTGTACCCCTCCATAACCTCCCGGTCTCACTGGAACGTACCACTGCAGAACTTCACACAAATATGCCCTGAACCTGTACTCTGCATAACCTCCCTGTCTCACTGGAACGTACCAATGCAGAACTCCACACAAATATGCCCTGAACCTGTACCCGTCCATAACCTCCCTGTCTCACTGGAACATCCCACTGCAGAACTCCACACAAATATGCCATGAACCTGTACCCTCCATAACCTCCCTGTCTCACTGGAAAGTACCAATGCAAAACTCCACACAAATATGCACTGAACCTGTACCCGTCCATAACCTCCCTGTCTCACTGGAACGTACCACTGCAGAACTCCACACAAATATGCCCTGAACCTGTACCCTGCATAATCTCCCTCTCTCACTGGAACGTACCAATGCAGAACTACACACAAATATGCCCTGAACCTGTACCCCTCCATAACCTCCCTGTCTCACATAAACGTACCAATGCGGAACTCCACACAAATATGCCCTGTTCCTGTACCCCTCCATAACCTCCCTGTCTCACTGGAACGTACCATTGCAGAACACCACACAAATATGCACTGAACCTGTACCCTTCCATAATCTCCCTGTCTCACTGGAACGTACCAAAGCAGAACTACACACAAATATGCCCTGAACCTGTACCCCTCCATAACCTCGCTGTCTCACATAAACGTACCAATGCGGAACTCCACACAAATATGCCCTGTTCCTGTACCCTTCCATAACCTCCCTGTCTTACTGGAACATTCTAATGCAGAACTCCACACAAATATGCCCTGAAGCTGTACCCCTCCATTACCTCACTGTCTCACTGGAACGTACCAATGCAGAACTCCACACAAATATGCACTGAAGCTGTACCCCTCCATAACCTCCCTGTCTCACTGGAATGTACCAGTGCAGAACTCCACACAAATATGCCTTGAACCTGTACCCCTTCATAACCTCCCTGTCTCACTGGAACGTACCAATGCAGACCTCCACACAAATATGCCCTGATCCTGTACCCTCCATAACCTCCCTGTCTTACTGGAACATTCTAATGCAGAACTCCACACAAATATGCCCTGAAGCTGTACCCCTCCATAACCTCACTGTCTCACTGGAACGTACCAATGCAGAACTCCACACAAATATGCACTGAAGCTGTACCCCTCCATAACCTCCCTGTCTCACTGGAATGTACCAGTGCAGAACTCCACACAAATATGCCCTGAACCTGTACCCCTTCATAACCTCCCTGTCTCACTGGAACGTACCAATGCAGAACTCCACACAAATATGCCCTGAACCTGTAACCCTCCATAACCTCCCTGTCTCACCGGAACGTACCATTGCAGAACACCACACAAATATGACCTGAACCTGTACCCCTCTATAACTTCCCTGTCTCACTGGAACGTACCAATGCAGAACTCCACACAAATATGCCCTGAACCTGTACCCCTTCATAACCTCCCTGTCTCACTGGAACGTACCAATGCAGAACTCCACACAAATATGCCCTGAACCTGTAACCCTCCATAACCTCCCTGTCTCACTGGAACGTACCATTGCAGAACACCACACAAATATGACCTGAACCTGTACCCCTCTATAACTTCCCTGTCTCACTGGAACGTAGCATTGCACAACACCACACAAATATGCCCTGAACCTGTACCACTCCATAGCCTCCCTGTCTCACTAGAACGTACCAATGCAGAACTCCACACAAATATGCCCTGATCGTGTACCCCTCTATAACTTCCCTGCCTCACTGGAACGTACCAATGCAGAACTACACACAAATATGCCCTGAACCTATACCCGTCCATAACCTCCCTGTCTCACTGGAACGTCCCACTGCAGAACTCCACACAAATATGCCATGAACCTGTACCCTCCATAATCTCCCTGTCTCACTGGAAAGTACCAATGCAGAACTCCACACAAATATGCCCTGAATCTGTACCCCTCCATAACCTCCCGGTCTCACTGGAACGTACCACTGCAGAACTTCACACAAATATGCCCTGAACCTGTACTCTGCATATCCTCCCTGTCTCACTGGAACGTACCAATGCAGAACTACACACAAATATGCCATGAACCTGTACCCTCCATAACCTCCCTGTCTCACTGGAAAGTACCAATGCAGAACTCCACACAAATATGCCCTGAAGCTGTACCCCTCCATAACCTCCCTGTCTCACTGGAACGTACCACTGCATAACTCCACACAAATATGCCCTGAACCTGTACCCTGCATAACCTCCCTGTCACACTGGAACGTACCAATGCAGAACTACACACAAATATGCCCTGAACCTTTACCTCTCCATAACCTCCCTATCTCACTGGAACGTCCCAACGCAGAACTCAACACAAATATGCCCTGAACCTGTACCCTCCATAACCTCCCTGTCTCACTTTAACGTAACATTGCAGAACCCCACACAAATATGCCCTGATCCTGTACCCCTCTATAAGTTCCATGTCTCACAGGAACGTACCAATGCAGAACTCCACACAAATATGCCCTGTTCCTGTACCCCTCCATAACCTCCCTGTCTCATTGGAATGTACCAATGCAGAACTACACACAAATATGCCCTGAACCTGTACCCTCCATAACCTCTCTGTCTCACAGGAACGTACCAATGCATTACTCCAAACAAATATGCCCTGTTCCTGTACCCCGCCATAACATCACTGTCTCACTGGAACGTACCAATGCAGAACTCCACACAAATATGCCCTGTTCCTGTACCCCTCCATAACCTCCCTATCTCACTGGAACGTACCAATGCAGAACTCCACACAAATATGCCCTGATCCTGTACCCTCCATAACCTCCCTGTCTTACTGGAACATTCTAATGCAGAACTCCACACAAATATGCCCTGAACCTGTACCCCTCCATAACCTCCCTGTCTCACTGGAACGTACCAATGCAGAACTCCACACAAATATGCACTGAACCTGTACCCCTCCAGAACCTCCCTGTCTCACTGGAATGTACCAATGCAGAACTCCACACAAATATGCCCTGAACCTGTACCCCTTCATAACCTCCCTGTCTCACTGGAACGTACCAATGCAGAACTCCACACAAATATGCACTGAACCTGTACCCTTCCATAACCTCCCTGTCTCACTGGAACGTACCAATGCAGAACTACACAGAAATATGCCCTGAACCTGTACCCCTCCATAACCTCGCTGTCTCACATAAACGTACCAATGCGGAACTCCACACAAATATGCCCTGTTCCTGTACCCTTCCATAACCTCCCTGTCTTACTGGAACATTCTAATGCAGAACTCCACACAAATATGCCCTGAAGCTGTACCCCTCCATAACCTCACTGTCTCACTGGAACGTACCAATGCAGAACTCCACACAAATATGCACTGAAGCTGTACCCCTCCATAACCTCCCTGTCTCACTGGAATGTACCAGTGCAGAACTCCACACAAATATGCCCTGAACCTGTACCCCTTCATAACCTCCCTGTCTCACTGGAACGTACCAATGCAGACCTCCACACAAATATGCCCTGATCCTGTACCCTCCATAACCTCCCTGTCTTACTGGAACATTCTAATGCAGAACTCCACACAAATATGCCCTGAAGCTGTACCCCTCCATAACCTCACTGTCTCACTGGAACGTACCAATGCAGAACTCCACACAAATATGCACTGAAGCTGTACCCCTCCATAACCTCCCTGTCTCACTGGAATGTACCAGTGCAGAACTCCACACAAATATGCCCTGAACCTGTACCCCTTCATAACCTCCCTGTCTCACTGGAACGTACCAATGCAGAACTCCACATAAATATGCCCTGAACCTGTAACCCTCCATAACCTCCCTGTCTCACCGGAACGTACCATTGCAGAACACCACACAAATATGACCTGAACCTGTACCCCTCAATAACTTCCCTGTCTCACTGGAACGTACCAATGCAGAACTACACACAAATATGCCCTGAACCTATACCCATCCATAACCTCCCTGTCTCACTGGAATGTACCAGTGCAGAACTCCACACAAATATGCCCTGAACCTGTACCCCTTCATAACCTCCCTGTCTCACTGGAACGTACCAGTGCAGAACTCCACACAAATATGCCCTGAACCTGTAACCCTCCATAACCTCCCTGTCTCACTGGAAAGTACCAAAGCAGAACTCCACACAAATATGCCCTGAGCCTGTACCCCTCCATAACCTCCCGGTCTCACTGGAACGTACCACTGCAGAACTTCACACAAATATGCCCTGAACCTGTACTCTGCATAACCTCCCTGTCTCACTGGAACGTACCAATGCAGAACTCCACACAAATATGCCATGAACCTGTACCCTCCATAACCTCCCTGTCTCACTGGAAAGTACCAATGCAGAACTCCAAACAAATATGCCCTGAAGCTGTACCCCTCCATAACCTCCCTGTCTCACTGGAACGTACCACTGCATAACTCCACACAAATATGCCATGAACCTGTACCCTCCATAACCTCCCTGTCTCACTGGAAAGTACCAATGCAGAACTCCACACAAATATGCCCTGATCCTGTACCCCTCTATAAGTTCCATGTCTCACAGGAACGTACCAATGCAGAACTCCACACAAATATGCCCTGTTCCTGTACCCCTCCATAACCTCCCTGTCTCAATGGAATGTACCAATGCAGAACTACACACAAATATGCCCTGAACCTGTACCCTCCATAACCTCCCTGTCTCACAGGAACGTACCAATGCATTACTCCAAACAAATATGCCCTGTTCCTGTACCCCTCCATAACATTACTGTCTCACTGGAAAGTACCAATGCAGAACTCCACACAAATATGCCCTGAGCCTGTACCCCTCCATAACCTCCCTGTCTCACTGGAACGTACCAGTGCAGAACTCCACACAAATATGCCCTGAACCTGTAACCCTCCATAACCTCCCTGTCTCACTGGAAAGTACCAAAGCAGAACTCAACACAAATATGCCCTGAGCCTGTACCCCTCCATAACCTCCCGGTCTCACTGGAACGTACCACTGCAGAACTTCACACAAATATGCCCTGAACCTGTACTCTGCATATCCTCCCTGTCTCACTGGAACGTACCAATGCAGAACTACACACAAATATGCCATGAACCTGTACCCTCCATAACCTCCCTGTCTCACTGGAAAGTACCAATGCAGAACTCCACACAAATATGCCCTGAAGCTGTACCCCTCCATAACCTCCCTGTCTCACTGGAACGTACCACTGCATAACTCCACACAAATATGCCCTGAACCTGTACCCTGCATAACCTCCCTGTCACACTGGAACGTACCAATGCAGAACTACACACAAATATGCCCTGAACCTTTACCTCTCCATAACCTCCCTATCTCACTGGAACGTCCCAACGCAGAACTCAACACAAATATGCCCTGAACCTGTACCCTCCATAACCTCCCTGTCTCACTTTAACGTAACATTGCAGAACCCCACACAAATATGCCCTGATCCTGTACCCCTCTATAAGTTCCATGTCTCACAGGAACGTACCAATGCAGAACTCCACACAAATATGCCCTGTTCCTGTACCCCTCCATAACCTCCCTGTCTCATTGGAATGTACCAATGCAGAACTACACACAAATATGCCCTGAACCTGTACCCTCCATAACCTCTCTGTCTCACAGGAACGTACCAATGCATTACTCCAAACAAATATGCCCTGTTCCTGTACCCCGCCATAACATCACTGTCTCACTGGAACGTACCAATGCAGAACTCCACACAAATATGCCCTGTTCCTGTACCCCTCCATAACCTCCCTATCTCACTGGAACGTACCAATGCAGAACTCCACACAAATATGCCCTGATCCTGTACCCTCCATAACCTCCCTGTCTTACTGGAACATTCTAATGCAGAACTCCACACAAATATGCCCTGAACCTGTACCCCTCCATAACCTCCCTGTCTCACTGGAACGTACCAATGCAGAACTCCACACAAATATGCACTGAACCTGTACCCCTCCAGAACCTCCCTGTCTCACTGGAATGTACCAATGCAGAACTCCACACAAATATGCCCTGAACCTGTACCCCTTCATAACCTCCCTGTCTCACTGGAACGTACCAATGCAGAACTCCACACAAATATGCACTGAACCTGTACCCTTCCATAACCTCCCTGTCTCACTGGAACGTACCAATGCAGAACTACACAGAAATATGCCCTGAACCTGTACCCCTCCATAACCTCGCTGTCTCACATAAACGTACCAATGCGGAACTCCACACAAATATGCCCTGTTCCTGTACCCTTCCATAACCTCCCTGTCTTACTGGAACATTCTAATGCAGAACTCCACACAAATATGCCCTGAAGCTGTACCCCTCCATAACCTCACTGTCTCACTGGAACGTACCAATGCAGAACTCCACACAAATATGCACTGAAGCTGTACCCCTCCATAACCTCCCTGTCTCACTGGAATGTACCAGTGCAGAACTCCACACAAATATGCCCTGAACCTGTACCCCTTCATAACCTCCCTGTCTCACTGGAACGTACCAATGCAGACCTCCACACAAATATGCCCTGATCCTGTACCCTCCATAACCTCCCTGTCTTACTGGAACATTCTAATGCAGAACTCCACACAAATATGCCCTGAAGCTGTACCCCTCCATAACCTCACTGTCTCACTGGAACGTACCAATGCAGAACTCCACACAAATATGCACTGAAGCTGTACCCCTCCATAACCTCCCTGTCTCACTGGAATGTACCAGTGCAGAACTCCACACAAATATGCCCTGAACCTGTACCCCTTCATAACCTCCCTGTCTCACTGGAACGTACCAATGCAGAACTCCACATAAATATGCCCTGAACCTGTAACCCTCCATAACCTCCCTGTCTCACCGGAACGTAC
Organism: Hemitrygon akajei; assembly: GCF_048418815.1. NCBI lineage: Eukaryota > Metazoa > Chordata > Chondrichthyes > Myliobatiformes > Dasyatidae > Hemitrygon > Hemitrygon akajei. The sequence goes on along the minus strand of NW_027332050.1, from coordinate 425,082 downwards.
CATTGCAGAACACCACACAAATATGACCTGAACCTGTACCCCTCAATAACTTCCCTGTCTCACTGGAACGTACCAATGCAGAACTACACACAAATATGCCCTGAACCTATACCCATCCATAACCTCCCTGTCTCACTGGAATGTACCAGTGCAGAACTCCACACAAATATGCCCTGAACCTGTACCCCTTCATAACCTCCCTGTCTCACTGGAACGTACCAGTGCAGAACTCCACACAAATATGCCCTGAACCTGTAACCCTCCATAACCTCCCTGTCTCACTGGAAAGTACCAAAGCAGAACTCCACACAAATATGCCCTGAGCCTGTACCCCTCCATAACCTCCCGGTCTCACTGGAACGTACCACTGCAGAACTTCACACAAATATGCCCTGAACCTGTACTCTGCATAACCTCCCTGTCTCACTGGAACGTACCAATGCAGAACTCCACACAAATATGCCATGAACCTGTACCCTCCATAACCTCCCTGTCTCACTGGAAAGTACCAATGCAGAACTCCAAACAAATATGCCCTGAAGCTGTACCCCTCCATAACCTCCCTGTCTCACTGGAACGTACCACTGCATAACTCCACACAAATATGCCATGAACCTGTACCCTCCATAACCTCCCTGTCTCACTGGAAAGTACCAATGCAGAACTCCACACAAATATGCCCTGATCCTGTACCCCTCTATAAGTTCCATGTCTCACAGGAACGTACCAATGCAGAACTCCACACAAATATGCCCTGTTCCTGTACCCCTCCATAACCTCCCTGTCTCAATGGAATGTACCAATGCAGAACTACACACAAATATGCCCTGAACCTGTACCCTCCATAACCTCCCTGTCTCACAGGAACGTACCAATGCATTACTCCAAACAAATATGCCCTGTTCCTGTACCCCTCCATAACATTACTGTCTCACTGGAAAGTACCAATGCAGAACTCCACACAAATATGCCCTGAGCCTGTACCCCTCCATAACCTCCCTGTCTCACTGGAACGTACCAGTGCAGAACTCCACACAAATATGCCCTGAACCTGTAACCCTCCATAACCTCCCTGTCTCACTGGAAAGTACCAAAGCAGAACTCAACACAAATATGCCCTGAGCCTGTACCCCTCCATAACCTCCCGGTCTCACTGGAACGTACCACTGCAGAACTTCACACAAATATGCCCTGAACCTGTACTCTGCATAACCTCCCTGTCTCACTGGAACGTACCAATGCAGAACTACACACAAATATGCCATGAACCTGTACCCTCCATAACCTCCCTGTCTCACTGGAAAGTACCAATGCAGAACTCCACACAAATATGCCCTGAAGCTGTACCCCTCCATAACCTCCCTGTCTCACTGGAACGTACCACTGCATAACTCCACACAAATATGCCCTGAACCTGTACCCTGCATAACCTCCCTGTCACACTGGAACGTACCAATGCAGAACTACGCACAAATATGCCCTGAACCTTTACCTCTCCATAACCTCCCTATCTCACTGGAACGTCCCAATGCAGAACTCAACACAAATATGCCCTGAACCTGTACCCTCCATAACCTCCCTGTCTCACTTTAACGTAACATTGCAGAACCCCACACAAATATGCCCTGTTCCTGTACCCCTCCATAACCTCCCTGTCTCATTGGAATGTACCAATGCAGAACTACACACAAATATGCCCTGAACCTGTACCCTTCATAACCTCCCTGTCTCACAGGAACGTACCAATGCATTACTCCAAACAAATATGCCCTGTTCCTGTACCCCTCCATAACATCACTGTCTCACTGGAACGTACCAATGCAGAACTCCACACAAATATGCCCTGTTCCTGTACCCCTCCATAACCTCCCTATCTCACTGGAACGTACCAATGCAGAACTCCACACAAATATGCCCTGATCCTGTACCCTCCATAACCTCCCTGTCTCACTGGAACGTACCATTACAGAACACCACACAAATATGACCTGAACCTGTACCCCTCTATAACTTCCCTGTCTCACTGGAACGTAGCATTGCAGAACACCACACAAATATGCCCTGAACCTGTACCACTCCATAGCCTCCCTGTCTCACTAGAACGTACCAATGCAGAACTCCACACAAATATGCCCTGAACCTGTACCCCTCTATAAATTCCCTGCCTCACTGGAACGTACCAATGCAGAACTACACACAAATATGCCCAGAACCTATACCCATCCATAACCTCCCTGTCTCACTGGAACGTCCCACTGCAGAACTCCACACAAATATGGCATGAACCTGTGCCCTCCATAACCTCCCTGTCTCACTGGAAAGTACCAATGCAGAACTCCACACAAATATGCCCTGAGCCTGTACCCCTCCATAACCTCCCGGTCTCACTGGAACGTACCACTGCAGAACTTCACACAAATATGCCCTGAACCTGTACCCTGCATAACCTCCCTGTCTCACTGGAACGTACCAATGCAGAACTCCACACAAATATGCCCTGAACCTGTACCCGTCCATAACCTCCCTGTCTCACTGGAACGTACCAATGCAGAACTCCACACAAATATGCACTGAACCTGTACCCCTCCAGAACCTCCCTGTCTCACTGGAATGTACCAATGCAGAACTCCACACAAATATGCCCTGAACCTGTACCCCTTCATAACCTCCCTGTCTCACTGGAACGTACCAATGCAGAACTCCACACAAATATGCCCTGAACCTGTAACCCTCCATAACCTCCCTGTCTCACTGGAACGTACCATTGCAGAACACCACACAAATATGCACTGAACCTGTACCCTTCCATAACCTCCCTGTCTCACTGGAACGTACCAATGCAGAACTACACAGAAATATGCCCTGAACCTGTACCCCTCCATAACCTCGCTGTCTCACATAAACGTACCAATGCGGAACTCCACACAAATATGCCCTGTTCCTGTACCCTTCCATAACCTCCCTGTCTTACTGGAACATTCTAATGCAGAACTCCACACAAATATGCCCTGAAGCTGTACCCCTCCATAACCTCACTGTCTCACTGGAACGTACCAATGCAGAACTCCGCACAAATATGCACTGAAGCTGTACCCCTCCATAACCTCCCTGTCTCACTGGAATGTACCAGTGCAGAACTCCACACAAATATGCACTGAATCTGTACCCCTCCATAACCTCCCTGTCTCACTGGAATGTACCAGTGCAGAACTCCACACAAATATGCCCTGAACCTGTACCCCTTCATAACCTCCCTGTCTCACTGGAACGTACCAATGCAGAACTCCACACAAATATGCCCTGAACCTGTAACCCTCCATAACCTCCCTGTCTCACCGGAACGTACCATTGCAGAACACCACACAAATATGACCTGAACCTGTACCCCTCTATAACTTCCCTGTCTCACTGGAACGTACCAATGCAGAACTACACACAAATATGCCCTGAACCTATACCCATCCATAACCTCCCTGTCTCACTGGAATGTACCAGTGCAGAACTCCACACAAATATGCCCTGAAGCTGTACCCCTCCATAACCTCCCTGTCTCACTGGAACGTACCACTGCATAACTCCACACAAATATGCCCTGAACCTGTACCCTGCATAACCTCCCTGTCACACTGGAACGTACCAATGCAGAACTACGCACAAATATGCCCTGAACCTTTACCTCTCCATAACCTCCCTATCTCACTGGAACGTCCCAATGCAGAACTCAACACAAATATGCCCTGAACCTGTACCCTCCATAACCTCCCTGTCTCACTTTAACGTAACATTGCAGAACCCCACACAAATATGCCCTGATCCTGTACCCCTCTATAAGTTCCATGTCTCACAGGAACGTACCAATGCAGAACTCCACACAAATATGCCCTGTTCCTGTACCCCTCCATAACCTCCCTGTCTCATTGGAATGTACCAATGCAGAACTACACACAAATATGCCCTGAACCTGTACCCTCCATAACCTCCCTGTCTCACAGGAACGTACCAATGCATTACTCCAAACAAATATGCCCTGTTCCTGTACCCCTCCATAACATCACTGTCTCACTGGAACGTACCAATGCAGAACTCCACACAAATATGCCCTGTTCCTGTACCCCTCCATAACCTCCCTATCTCACTGGAACGTACCAATGCAGAACTCCACACAAATATGCCCTGATCCTGTACCCTCCATAACCTCCCTGTCTCACTGGAACGTACCATTACAGAACACCACACAAATATGACCTGAACCTGTACCCCTCTATAACTTCCCTGTCTCACTGGAACGTAGCATTGCAGAACTCCACACAAATATGCCCTGAACCTGTACCCCTCTATAACTTCCCTGCCTCACTGGAACGTACCAATGCAGAACTACACACAAATATGCCCAGAACCTATACCCATCCATAACCTCCCTGTCTCACTGGAACGTCCCACTGCAGAACTCCACACAAATATGGCATGAACCTGTACCCTCCATAACCTCCCTGTCTCACTGGAAAGTACCAATGCAGAACTCCACACAAATATGCCCTGAGCCTGTACCCCTCCATAACCTCCCGGTCTCACTGGAACGTACCACTGCAGAACTTCACACATATATGCCCTGAACCTGTACCCTGCATAACCTCCCTGTCTCACTGGAACGTACCAATGCAGAACTCCACACAAATATGCCCTGAACCTGTACCCGTCCATAACCTCCCTGTCTCACTGGAACATCCCACTGCAGAACTCCACACAAATATGCCATGAACCTGTACCCTCCATAACCTCCCTGTCTCACTGGAAAGTACCAATGCAAAACTCCACACAAATATGCACTGAACCTGTACCCGTCCATAACCTCCCTGTCTCACTGGAACGTACCACTGCAGAACTCCACACAAATATGCCCTGAACCTGTACCCTGCATAATCTCCCTCTCTCACTGGAACGTACCAATGCAGAACTACACACAAATATGCCCTGAACCTGTACCCCTCCATAACCTCCCTGTCTCACATAAACGTACCAATGCGGAACTCCACACAAATATGCCCTGTTCCTGTACCCCTCCATAACCTCCCTGTCTCACTGGAACGTACCATTGCAGAACACCACACAAATATGCACTGAACCTGTACCCTTCCATAATCTCCCTCTCTCACTGGAACGTACCAAAGCAGAACTACACACAAATATGCCCTGAACCTGTACCCCTCCATAACCTCGCTGTCTCACATAAACGTACCAATGCGGAACTCCACACAAATATGCCCTGTTCCTGTACCCTTCCATAACCTCCCTGTCTTACTGGAACATTCTAATGCAGAACTCCACACAAATATGCCCTGAAGTTGTACCCCTCCATTACCTCACTGTCTCACTGGAACGTACCAATGCAGAACTCCACACAAATATGCACTGAAGCTGTACCCCTCCATAACCTCCCTGTCTCACTGGAATGTACCAGTGCAGAACTCCACACAAATATGCCTTGAACCTGTACCCCTTCATAACCTCCCTGTCTCACTGGAACGTACCAATGCAGACCTCCACACAAATATGCCCTGATCCTGTACCCTCCATAACCTCCCTGTCTTACTGGAACATTCTAATGCAGAACTCCACACAAATATGCCCTGAAGCTGTACCCCTCCATAACCTCACTGTCTCACTGGAACGTACCAATGCAGAACTCCACACAAATATGCACTGAAGCTGTACCCCTCCATAACCTCCCTGTCTCACTGGAATGTACCAGTGCAGAACTCCACACAAATATGCCCTGAACCTGTACCCCTTCATAACCTCCCTGTCTCACTGGAACGTACCAATGCAGAACTCCACACAAATATGCCCTGAACCTGTAACCCTCCATAACCTCCCTGTCTCACCGGAACGTACCATTGCAGAACACCACACAAATATGACCTGAACCTGTACCCCTCTATAACTTCCCTGTCTCACTGGAACGTACCAATGCAGAACTCCACACAAATATGCCCTGAACCTGTACCCCTTCATAACCTCCCTGTCTCACTGGAACGTACCAATGCAGAACTCCACACAAATATGCCCTGAACCTGTAACCCTCCATAACCTCCCTGTCTCACTGGAACGTACCATTGCAGAACACCACACAAATATGACCTGAACCTGTACCCCTCTATAACTTCCCTGTCTCACTGGAACGTAGCATTGCACAACACCACACAAATATGCCCTGAACCTGTACCACTCCATAGCCTCCCTGTCTCACTAGAACGTACCAATGCAGAACTCCACACAAATATGCCCTGATCGTGTACCCCTCTATAACTTCCCTGCCTCACTGGAACGTACCAATGCAGAACTACACACAAATATGCCCTGAACCTATTCCCGTCCATAACCTCCCTGTCTCACTGGAACGTCCCACTGCAGAACTCCACACAAATATGCCATGAACCTGTACCCTCCATAATCTCCCTGTCTCACTGGAAAGTACCAATGCAGAACTCCACACAAATATGCCCTGAGCCTGTACCCCTCCATAACCTCCCGGTCTCACTGGAACGTACCACTGCAGAACTTCACACAAATATGCCCTGAACCTGTACTCTGCATAACCTCCCTGTCTCACTGGAACGTACCAATGTAGAACTACACACAAATATGCCATGAACCTGTACCCTCCATAACCTCCCTGTCTCACTGGAAAGTACCAATGCAGAACTCCACACAAATATGCCCTGAAGCTGTACCCCTCCATAACCTCCCTGTCTCACTGGAACGTACCACTGCATAACTCCACACAAATATGCCCTGAACCTGTACCCTGCATAACCTCCCTGTCACACTGGAACGTACCAATGCAGAACTACACACAAATATGCCCTGAACCTTTACCTCTCCATAACCTCCCTATCTCACTGGAACGTCCCAACGCAGAACTCAACACAAATATGCCCTGAACCTGTACCCTCCATAACCTCCCTGTCTCACTTTAACGTAACATTGCAGAACCCCACACAAATATGCCCTGATCCTGTACCCCTCTATAAGTTCCATGTCTCACAGGAACGTACCAATGCAGAACTCCACACAAATATGCCCTGTTCCTGTACCCCTCCATAACCTCCCTGTCTCATTGGAATGTACCAATGCAGAACTACACACAAATATGCCCTGAACCTGTACCCTCCATAACCTCTCTGTCTCACAGGAACGTACCAATGCATTACTCCAAACAAATATGCCCTGTTCCTGTACCCCGCCATAACATCACTGTCTCACTGGAACGTACCAATGCAGAACTCCACACAAATATGCCCTGTTCCTGTACCCCTCCATAACCTCCCTATCTCACTGGAACGTACCAATGCAGAACTCCACACAAATATGCCCTGATCCTGTACCCTCCATAACCTCCCTGTCTTACTGGAACATTCTAATGCAGAACTCCACACAAATATGCCCTGAAGCTGTACCCCTCCATAACCTCCCTGTCTCACTGGAACGTACCAATGCAGAACTCCACACAAATATGCACTGAACCTGTACCCCTCCAGAACCTCCCTGTCTCACTGGAATGTACCAATGCAGAACTCCACACAAATATGCCCTGAACCTGTACCCCTTCATAACCTCCCTGTCTCACTGGAACGTACCAATGCAGAACTCCACACAAATATGCCCTGAACCTGTAACCCTCCATAACCTCCCTGTCTCACTGGAACGTACCATTGCAGAACACCACACAAATATGCACTGAACCTGTACCCTTCCATAACCTCCCTGTCTCACTGGAACGTACCAATGCAGAACTACACAGAAATATGCCCTGAACCTGTACCCCTCCATAACCTCGCTGTCTCACATAAACGTACCAATGCGGAACTCCACACAAATATGCCCTGTTCCTGTACCCTTCCATAACCTCCCTGTCTTACTGGAACATTCTAATGCAGAACTCCACACAAATATGCCCTGAAGCTGTACCCCTCCATAACCTCACTGTCTCACTGGAACGTACCAATGCAGAACTCCACACAAATATGCACTGAAGCTGTACCCCTCCATAACCTCCCTGTCTCACTGGAATGTACCAGTGCAGAACTCCACACAAATATGCCCTGAACCTGTACCCCTTCATAACCTCCCTGTCTCACTGGAACGTACCAATGCAGACCTCCACACAAATATGCCCTGATCCTGTACCCTCCATAACCTCCCTGTCTTACTGGAACATTCTAATGCAGAACTCCACACAAATATGCCCTGAAGCTGTACCCCTCCATAACCTCACTGTCTCACTGGAACGTACCAATGCAGAACTCCACACAAATATGCACTGAAGCTGTACCCCTCCATAACCTCCCTGTCTCACTGGAATGTACCAGTGCAGAACTCCACACAAATATGCCCTGAACCTGTACCCCTTCATAACCTCCCTGTCTCACTGGAACGTACCAATGCAGAACTCCACATAAATATGCCCTGAACCTGTAACCCTCCATAACCTCCCTGTCTCACCGGAACGTACCATTGCAGAACACCACACAAATATGACCTGAACCTGTACCCCTCTATAACTTCCCTGTCTCACAGGAACGTACCAATGCAGAACTCCACACAAATATGCCCTGTTCCTGTACCCCTCCATAACCTCCCTGTCTCATTGGAATGTACCAATGCAGAACTACACACAAATATGCCCTGAACCTGTACCCTCCATAACCTCCCTGTCTCACAGGAACGTACCAATGCATTACTCCAAACAAATATGCCCTGTTCCTGTACCCCTCCATAACATCACTGTCTCACTGGAACGTACCAATGCAGAACTCCACACAAATATGCCCTGTTCCTGTACCCCTCCATAACCTCCCTATCTCACTGGAACGTACCAATGCAGAACTCCACACAAATATGCCCTGATCCTGTACCCTCCATAACCTCCCTGTCTCACTGGAACGTACCATTACAGAACACCACACAAATATGACCTGAACCTGTACCCCTCTATAACTTCCCTGTCTCACTGGAACGTAGCATTGCAGAACTCCACACAAATATGCCCTGAACCTGTACCCCTCTATAACTTCCCTGCCTCACTGGAACGTACCAATGCAGAACTACACACAAATATGCCCAGAACCTATACCCATCCATAACCTCCCTGTCTCACTGGAACGTCCCACTGCAGAACTCCACACAAATATGGCATGAACCTGTACCCTCCATAACCTCCCTGTCTCACTGGAAAGTACCAATGCAGAACTCCACACAAATATGCCCTGAGCCTGTACCCCTCCATAACCTCCCGGTCTCACTGGAACGTACCACTGCAGAACTTCACACATATATGCCCTGAACCTGTACCCTGCATAACCTCCCTGTCTCACTGGAACGTACCAATGCAGAACTCCACACAAATATGCCCTGAACCTGTACCCGTCCATAACCTCCCTGTCTCACTGGAACATCCCACTGCAGAACTCCACACAAATATGCCATGAACCTGTACCCTCCATAACCTCCCTGTCTCACTGGAAAGTACCAATGCAAAACTCCACACAAATATGCACTGAACCTGTACCCGTCCATAACCTCCCTGTCTCACTGGAACGTACCACTGCAGAACTCCACACAAATATGCCCTGAACCTGTACCCTGCATAATCTCCCTCTCTCACTGGAACGTACCAATGCAGAACTACACACAAATATGCCCTGAACCTGTACCCCTCCATAACCTCCCTGTCTCACATAAACGTACCAATGCGGAACTCCACACAAATATGCCCTGTTCCTGTACCCCTCCATAACCTCCCTGTCTCACTGGAACGTACCATTGCAGAACACCACACAAATATGCACTGAACCTGTACCCTTCCATAATCTCCCTCTCTCACTGGAACGTACCAAAGCAGAACTACACACAAATATGCCCTGAACCTGTACCCCTCCATAACCTCGCTGTCTCACATAAACGTACCAATGCGGAACTCCACACAAATATGCCCTGTTCCTGTACCCTTCCATAACCTCCCTGTCTTACTGGAACATTCTAATGCAGAACTCCACACAAATATGCCCTGAAGCTGTACCCCTCCATTACCTCACTGTCTCACTGGAACGTACCAATGCAGAACTCCACACAAATATGCACTGAAGCTGTACCCCTCCATAACCTCCCTGTCTCACTGGAATGTACCAGTGCAGAACTCCACACAAATATGCCTTGAACCTGTACCCCTTCATAACCTCCCTGTCTCACTGGAACGTACCAATGCAGACCTCCACACAAATATGCCCTGATCCTGTACCCTCCATAACCTCCCTGTCTTACTGGAACATTCTAATGCAGAACTCCACACAAATATGCCCTGAAGCTGTACCCCTCCATAACCTCACTGTCTCACTGGAACGTACCAATGCAGAACTCCACACAAATATGCACTGAAGCTGTACCCCTCCATAACCTCCCTGTCTCACTGGAATGTACCAGTGCAGAACTCCACACAAATATGCCCTGAACCTGTACCCCTTCATAACCTCCCTGTCTCACTGGAACGTACCAATGCAGAACTCCACACAAATATGCCCTGAACCTGTAACCCTCCATAACCTCCCTGTCTCACCGGAACGTACCATTGCAGAACACCACACAAATATGACCTGAACCTGTACCCCTCTATAACTTCCCTGTCTCACTGGAACGTACCAATGCAGAACTCCACACAAATATGCCCTGAACCTGTACCCCTTCATAACCTCCCTGTCTCACTGGAACGTACCAATGCAGAACTCCACACAAATATGCCCTGAACCTGTAACCCTCCATAACCTCCCTGTCTCACTGGAACGTACCATTGCAGAACACCACACAAATATGACCTGAACCTGTACCCCTCTATAACTTCCCTGTCTCACTGGAACGTAGCATTGCACAACACCACACAAATATGCCCTGAACCTGTACCACTCCATAGCCTCCCTGTCTCACTAGAACGTACCAATGCAGAACTCCACACAAATATGCCCTGATCGTGTACCCCTCTATAACTTCCCTGCCTCACTGGAACGTACCAATGCAGAACTACACACAAATATGCCCTGAACCTATACCCGTCCATAACCTCCCTGTCTCACTGGAACGTCCCACTGCAGAACTCCACACAAATATGCCATGAACCTGTACCCTCCATAATCTCCCTGTCTCACTGGAAAGTACCAATGCAGAACTCCACACAAATATGCCCTGAGCCTGTACCCCTCCATAACCTCCCGGTCTCACTGGAACGTACCACTGCAGAACTTCACACAAATATGCCCTGAACCTGTACTCTGCATAACCTCCCTGTCTCACTGGAACGTACCAATGCAGAACTACACACAAATATGCCATGAACCTGTACCCTCCATAACCTCCCTGTCTCACTGGAAAGTACCAATGCAGAACTCCACACAAATATGCCCTGAAGCTGTACCCCTCCATAACCTCCCTGTCTCACTGGAACGTACCACTGCATAACTCCACACAAATATGCCCTGAACCTGTACCCTGCATAACCTCCCTGTCACACTGGAACGTACCAATGCAGAACTACACACAAATATGCCCTGAACCTTTACCTCTCCATAACCTCCCTATCTCACTGGAACGTCCCAACGCAGAACTCAACACAAATATGCCCTGAACCTGTACCCTCCATAACCTCCCTGTCTCACTTTAACGTAACATTGCAGAACCCCACACAAATATGCCCTGATCCTGTACCCCTCTATAAGTTCCATGTCTCACAGGAACGTACCAATGCAGAACTCCACACAAATATGCCCTGTTCCTGTACCCCTCCATAACCTCCCTGTCTCATTGGAATGTACCAATGCAGAACTACACACAAATATGCCCTGAACCTGTACCCTCCATAACCTCTCTGTCTCACAGGAACGTACCAATGCATTACTCCAAACAAATATGCCCTGTTCCTGTACCCCGCCATAACATCACTGTCTCACTGGAACGTACCAATGCAGAACTCCACACAAATATGCCCTGTTCCTGTACCCCTCCATAACCTCCCTATCTCACTGGAACGTACCAATGCAGAACTCCACACAAATATGCCCTGATCCTGTACCCTCCATAACCTCCCTGTCTTACTGGAACATTCTAATGCAGAACTCCACACAAATATGCCCTGAAGCTGTACCCCTCCATAACCTCCCTGTCTCACTGGAACGTACCAATGCAGAACTCCACACAAATATGCACTGAACCTGTACCCCTCCAGAACCTCCCTGTCTCACTGGAATGTACCAATGCAGAACTCCACACAAATATGCCCTGAACCTGTACCCCTTCATAACCTCCCTGTCTCACTGGAACGTACCAATGCAGAACTCCACACAAATATGCCCTGAACCTGTAACCCTCCATAACCTCCCTGTCTCACTGGAACGTACCATTGCAGAACACCACACAAATATGCACTGAACCTGTACCCTTCCATAACCTCCCTGTCTCACTGGAACGTACCAATGCAGAACTACACAGAAATATGCCCTGAACCTGTACCCCTCCATAACCTCGCTGTCTCACATAAACGTACCAATGCGGAACTCCACACAAATATGCCCTGTTCCTGTACCCTTCCATAACCTCCCTGTCTTACTGGAACATTCTAATGCAGAACTCCACACAAATATGCCCTGAAGCTGTACCCCTCCATAACCTCACTGTCTCACTGGAACGTACCAATGCAGAACTCCACACAAATATGCACTGAAGCTGTACCCCTCCATAACCTCCCTGTCTCACTGGAATGTACCAGTGCAGAACTCCACACAAATATGCCCTGAACCTGTACCCCTTCATAACCTCCCTGTCTCACTGGAACGTACCAATGCAGACCTCCACACAAATATGCCCTGATCCTGTACCCTCCATAACCTCCCTGTCTTACTGGAACATTCTAATGCAGAACTCCACACAAATATGCCCTGAAGCTGTACCCCTCCATAACCTCACTGTCTCACTGGAACGTACCAATGCAGAACTCCACACAAATATGCACTGAAGCTGTACCCCTCCATAACCTCCCTGTCTCACTGGAATGTACCAGTGCAGAACTCCACACAAATATGCCCTGAACCTGTACCCCTTCATAACCTCCCTGTCTCACTGGAACGTACCAATGCAGAACTCCACATAAATATGCCCTGAACCTGTAACCCTCCATAACCTCCCTGTCTCACCGGAACGTACCATTGCAGAACACCACACAAATATGACCTGAACCTGTACCCCTCTATAACTTCCCTGTCTCACTGGAACGTACCAATGCAGAACTACACACAAATATGCCCTGAACCTATACCCATCCATAACCTCCCTGTCTCACTGGAATGTACCAGTGCAGAACTCCACACAAATATGCCCTGAACCTGTACCCCTTCATAACCTCCCTGTCTCACTGGAACGTACCACTGCAGAACTCCACACAAATATGCCCTGAACCTGTAACCCTCCATAACCTCCCTGTCTCACTGGAAAGTACCAAAGCAGAACTCCACACAAATATGCCCTGAGCCTGTACCCCTCCATAACCTCCCGGTCTCACTGGAACGTACCACTGCAGAACTTCACACAAATATGCCCTGAACCTGTACTCTGCATAACCTCCCTGTCTCACTGGAACGTACCAATGCAGAACTCCACACAAATATGCCATGAACCTGTACCCTCCATAACCTCCCTGTCTCACTGGAAAGTACCAATGCAGAACTCCACACAAATATGCCCTGAAGCTGTACCCCTCCATAACCTCCCTGTCTCACTGGAACGTACCACTGCATAACTCCACACAAATATGCCATGAACCTGTACCCTCCATAACCTCCCTGTCTCACTGGAAAGTACCAATGCAGAACTCCACACAAATATGCCCTGATCCTGTACCCCTCTATAAGTTCCATGTCTCACAGGAACGTACCAATGCAGAACTCCACACAAATATGCCCTGTTCCTGTACCCCTCCATAACCTCCCTGTCTCAATGGAATGTACCAATGCAGAACTACACACAAATATGCCCTGAACCTGTACCCTCCATAACCTCCCTGTCTCACAGGAACGTACCAATGCATTACTCCAAACAAATATGCCCTGTTCCTGTACCCCTCCATAACATTACTGTCTCACTGGAAAGTACCAATGCAGAACTCCACACAAATATGCCCTGAGCCTGTACCCCTCCATAACCTCCCTGTCTCACTGGAACGTACCAGTGCAGAACTCCACACAAATATGCCCTGAACCTGTAACCCTCCATAACCTCCCTGTCTCAGTGGAAAGTACCAAAGCAGAACTCAACACAAATATGCCCTGAGCCTGTACCCCTCCATAAACTCCCGGTCTCACTGGAACGTACCACTGCAGAACTTCACACAAATATGCCTTGAACCTGTACTCTGCATAACCTCCCTGTCTCACTGGAACGTACCAATGCAGAACTACACACAAATATGCCATGAACCTGTACCCTCCATAACCTCCCTGTCTCACTGGAAAGTACCAATGCAGAACTCCACACAAATATGCCCTGAAGCTGTACCCCTCCATAACCTCCCTGTCTCACTGGAACGTACCACTGCATAACTCCACACAAATATGCCCTGAACCTGTACCCTGCATAACCTCCCTGTCACACTGGAACGTACCAATGCAGAACTACGCACAAATATGCCCTGAACCTTTACCTCTCCATAACCTCCCTATCTCACTGGAACGTCCCAATGCAGAACTCAACACAAATATGCCCTGAACCTGTACCCTCCATAACCTCCCTGTCTCACTTTAACGTAACATTGCAGAACCCCACACAAATATGCCCTGTTCCTGTACCCCTCCATAACCTCCCTGTCTCATTGGAATGTACCAATGCAGAACTACACACAAATATGCCCTGAACCTGTACCCTTCATAACCTCCCTGTCTCACAGGAACGTACCAATGCATTACTCCAAACAAATATGCCCTGTTCCTGTACCCCTCCATAACATCACTGTCTCACTGGAACGTACCAATGCAGAACTCCACACAAATATGCCCTGTTCCTGTACCCCTCCATAACCTCCCTATCTCACTGGAACGTACCAATGCAGAACTCCACAGAAATATGCCCTGATCCTGTACCCTCCATAACCTCCCTGTCTCACTGGAACGTACCATTACAGAACACCACACAAATATGACCTGAACCTGTACCCCTCTATAACTTCCCTGTCTCACTGGAACGTAGCATTGCAGAACACCACACAAATATGCCCTGAACCTGTACCACTCCATAGCCTCCCTGTCTCACTAGAACGTACCAATGCAGAACTCCACACAAATATGCCCTGAACCTGTACCCCTCTATAAATTCCCTGCCTCACTGGAACGTACCAATGCAGAACTACACACAAATATGCCCAGAACCTATACCCATCCATAACCTCCCTGTCTCACTGGAACGTCCCACTGCAGAACTCCACACAAATATGGCATGAACCTGTGCCCTCCATAACCTCCCTGTCTCACTGGAAAGTACCAATGCAGAACTCCACACAAATATGCCCTGAGCCTGTACCCCTCCATAACCTCCCGGTCTCACTGGAACGTACCACTGCAGAACTTCACACAAATATGCCCTGAACCTGTACCCTGCATAACCTCCCTGTCTCACTGGAACGTACCAATGCAGAACTCCACACAAATATGCCCTGAACCTGTACCCGTCCATAACCTCCCTGTCTCACTGGAACGTACCAATGCAGAACTCCACACAAATATGCACTGAACCTGTACCCCTCCAGAACCTCCCTGTCTCACTGGAATGTACCAATGCAGAACTCCACACAAATATGCCCTGAACCTGTACCCCTTCATAACCTCCCTGTCTCACTGGAACGTACCAATGCAGAACTCCACACAAATATGCCCTGAACCTGTAACCCTCCATAACCTCCCTGTCTCACTGGAACGTACCATTGCAGAACACCACACAAATATGCACTGAACCTGTACCCTTCCATAACCTCCCTGTCTCACTGGAACGTACCAATGCAGAACTACACAGAAATATGCCCTGAACCTGTACCCCTCCATAACCTCGCTGTCTCACATAAACGTACCAATGCGGAACTCCACACAAATATGCCCTGTTCCTGTACCCTTCCATAACCTCCCTGTCTTACTGGAACATTCTAATGCAGAACTCCACACAAATATGCCCTGAAGCTGTACCCCTCCATAACCTCACTGTCTCACTGGAACGTACCAATGCAGAACTCCGCACAAATATGCACTGAAGCTGTACCCCTCCATAACCTCCCTGTCTCACTGGAATGTACCAGTGCAGAACTCCACACAAATATGCACTGAATCTGTACCCCTCCATAACCTCCCTGTCTCACTGGAATGTACCAGTGCAGAACTCCACACAAATATGCCCTGAACCTGTACCCCTTCATAACCTCCCTGTCTCACTGGAACGTACCAATGCAGAACTCCACACAAATATGCCCTGAACCTGTAACCCTCCATAACCTCCCTGTCTCACCGGAACGTACCATTGCAGAACACCACACAAATATGACCTGAACCTGTACCCCTCTATAACTTCCCTGTCTCACTGGAACGTACCAATGCAGAACTACACACAAATATGCCCTGAACCTATACCCATCCATAACCTCCCTGTCTCACTGGAATGTACCAGTGCAGAACTCCACACAAATATGCCCTGAACCTGTATCCCTTCTTAACCTCCCTGTCTCACTGGAACGTACCAGTGCAGAACTCCACACAAATATGCCCTGAACCTGTAACCCTCCATAACCTCCCTGTCTCACTGGAAAGTACCAAAGCAGAACTCCACACAAATATGCCCTGAGCCTGTACCCCTACATAACCTCCCGGTCTCACTGGAACGTACCACTGCAGAACTTCACACAAATATGCCCTGAACCTGTACTCTGCATAACCTCCCTGTCTCACTGGAAAGTACCAATGCAGAACTCCACACAAATATGCCCTGAAGCTGTACCCCTCCATAACCTCCCTGTCTCACTGGAACGTACCAATGCAGAACTCCACACAAATATGCCATGAACCTGTACCCTCCATAACCTCCCTGTCTCACTGGAAAGTACCAATGCAGAACTCCACACAAATATGCCCTGAAGCTGTACCCCTCCATAACCTCCCTGTCTCACTGGAACGTACCACTGCATAACTCCGCACAAATATGCCATGAACCTGTACCCTCCATAACCTCCCTGTCTCACTGGAAAGTACCAATGCAGAACTCCACACAAATATGCCCTGATCCTGTACCCCTCTATAAGTTCCATGTCTCACAGGAACGTACCAATGCAGAACTCCACACAAATATGCCCTGTTCCTGTACCCCTCCATAACCTCCCTGTCTCAATGGAATGTACCAATGCAGAACTACACACAAATATGCCCTGAACCTGTACCCTCCATAACCTCCCTGTCTCACAGGAACGTACCAATGCATTACTCCAAACAAATATGCCCTGTTCCTGTACCCCTCCATAACATTACTGTCTCACTGGAAAGTACCAATGCAGAACTCCACACAAATATGCCCTGAGCCTGTACCCCTCCATAACCTCCCTGTCTCACTGGAACGTACCAGTGCAGAACTCCACACAAATATGCCCTGAACCTGTAACCCTCCATAACCTCCCTGTCTCACTGGAAAGTACCAAAGCAGAACTCAACACAAATATGCCCTGAGCCTGTACCCCTCCATAACCTCCCGGTCTCACTGGAACGTACCACTGCAGAACTTCACACAAATATGCCCTGATCCTGTACTCTGCATAACCTCCCTGTCTCACTGGAACGTACCAATGCAGAACTACACACAAATATGCCATGAACCTGTACCCTCCATAACCTCCCTGTCTCACTGGAAAGTACCAATGCAGAACTCCACACAAATATGCCCTGAAGCTGTACCCCTCCATAACCTCCCTGTCTCACTGGAACGTACCACTACATAACTCCACACAAATATGCCCTGAACCTGTACCCTGCATAACCTCCCTGTCACACTGGAACGTACCAATGCAGAACTACGCACAAATATGCCCTGAACCTTTACCTCTCCATAACCTCCCTATCTCACTGGAACGTCCCAATGCAGAACTCAACACAAATATGCCCTGAACCTGTACCCTCCATAACCTCCCTGTCTCACTTTAACGTAACATTGCAGAACCCCACACAAATATGCCCTGATCCTGTACCCCTCTATAAGTTCCATTTCTCACAGGAACGTACCAATGCAGAACTCCACACAAATATGCCCTGTTCCTGTACCCCTCCATAACCTCCCTGTCTCATTGGAATGTACCAATGCAGAACTACACACAAATATGCCCTGAACCTGTACCCTCCATAACCTCCCTGTCTCACAGGAACGTACCAATGCATTACTCCAAACAAATATGCCCTGTTCCTGTACCCCTCCATAACATCACTGTCTCACTGGAACGTACCAATGCAGAACTCCACACAAATATGCCCTGTTCCTGTACCCCTCCATAACCTCCCTATCTCACTGGAACGTACCAATGCAGAACTCCACACAAATATGCCCTGATCCTGTACTCTCCATAACCTCCCTGTCTCACTGGAACGTACCATTACAGAACACCACACAAATATGACCTGAACCTGTACCCCTCTATAACTTCCCTGTCTCACTGGAACGTAGCATTGCAGAACACCACACAAATATGCCCTGAACCTGTACCACTCCATAGCCTCCCTGTCTCACTAGAACGTACCAATGCAGAACTCCACACAAATATGCCCTGAACCTGTACCCCTCTATAAATTCCCTGCCTCACTGGAACGTACCAATGCAGAACTACACACAAATATGCCCAGAACCTATACCCATCCATAACCTCCCTGTCTCACTGGAACGTCCCACTGCAGAACTCCACACAAATATGGCATGAACCTGTACCCTCCATAACCTCCCTGTCTCACTGGAAAGTACCAATGCAGAACTCCACACAAATATGCCCTGAGCCTGTACCCCTCCATAACCTCCCGGTCTCACTGGAACGTACCACTGCAGAACTTCACACAAATATGCCATGAACCTGTACCCTCCATAACCTCCCTGTCTCACTGGAAAGTACCAATGCAGAACTCCACTCAAATATGCCCTGAAGCTGTACCCCTCCATAACCTCCCTGTCTCACTGGAACGTACCACTGCATAACTCCACACAAATATGCCCTGAACCTGTACCCTGCATAACCTCCCTGTCACACTGGAACGTACCAATGCAGAACTACGCACAAATATGCCCTGAACCTTTACCTCTCCATAACCTCCCTATCTCACTGGAACGTCCCAATGCAGAACTCAACACAAATATGCCCTGAACCTGTACCCTCCATAACCTCCCTGTCTCACTTTAACGTAACATTGCAGAACCCCACACAAATATGCCCTGATCCTGTACCCCTCTATAAGTTCCATGTCTCACAGGAACGTACCAATGCAGAACTCCACACAAATATGCCCTGTTCCTGTACCCCTCCATAACCTCCCTGTCTCATTGGAATGTACCAATGCAGAACTACACACAAATATGCCCTGAACCTGTACCCTCCATAACCTCCCTGTCTCACAGGAACGTACCAATGCATTACTCCAAACAAATATGCCCTGTTCCTGTACCCCTCCATAACATCACTGTCTCACTGGAACGTACCAATGCAGAACTCCACACAAATATGCCCTGTTCCTGTACCCCTCCATAACCTCCCTATCTCACTGGAACGTACCAATGCAGAACTCCACACAAATATGCCCTGATCCTGTACCCTCCATAACCTCCCTGTCTCACTGGAACGTACCATTACAGAACACCACACAAATATGACCTGAACCTGTACCCCTCTATAACTTCCCTGTCTCACTGGAACGTAGCATTGCAGAACTCCACACAAATATGCCCTGAACCTGTACCCCTCTATAACTTCCCTGCCTCACTGGAACGTACCAATGCAGAACTACACACAAATATGCCCAGAACCTATACCCATCCATAACCTCCCTGTCTCACTGGAACGTCCCACTGCAGAACTCCACACAAATATGGCATGAACCTGTACCCTCCATAACCTCCCTGTCTCACTGGAAAGTACCAATGCAGAACTCCACACAAATATGCCCTGAGCCTGTACCCCTCCATAACCTCCCGGTCTCACTGGAACGTACCACTGCAGAACTTCACACAAATATGCCCTGAACCTGTACCCTGCATAACCTCCCTGTCTCACTGGAACGTACCAATGCAGAACTCCACACAAATATGCCCTGAACCTGTACCCGTCCATAACCTCCCTGTCTCACTGGAACATCCCACTGCAGAACTCCACACAAATATGCCATGAACCTGTACCCTCCATAACCTCCCTGTCTCACTGGAAAGTACCAATGCAAAACTCCACACAAATATGCACTGAACCTGTACCCGTCCATAACCTCCCTGTCTCACTGGAACGTACCACTGCAGAACTCCACACAAATATGCCCTGAACCTGTACCCTGCATAATCTCCCTCTCTCACTGGAACGTACCAATGCAGAACTACACACAAATATGCCCTGAACCTGTACCCCTCCATAACCTCCCTGTCTCACATAAACGTACCAAAGCGGAGCTCCACACAAATATGCCCTGTTCCTGTACCCCTCCATAACCTCCCTGTCTCACTGGAACGTACCATTGCAGAACACCACACAAATATGCACTGAACCTGTACCCTTCCATAATCTCCCTGTCTCACTGGAACGTACCAAAGCAGAACTACACACAAATATGCCCTGAACCTGTACCCCTCCATAACCTCGCTGTCTCACATAAACGTACCAATGCGGAACTCCACACAAATATGCCCTGTTCCTGTACCCTTCCATAACCTCCCTGTCTTACTGGAACATTCTAATGCAGAACTCCACACAAATATGCCCTGAAGCTGTACCCCTCCATTACCTCACTGTCTCACTGGAACGTACCAATGCAGAACTCCACACAAATATGCACTGAAGCTGTACCCCTCCATAACCTCCCTGTCTCACTGGAATGTACCAGTGCAGAACTCCACACAAATATGCCTTGAACCTGTACCCCTTCATAACCTCCCTGTCTCACTGGAACGTACCAATGCAGACCTCCACACAAATATGCCCTGATCCTGTACCCTCCATAACCTCCCTGTCTTACTGGAACATTCTAATGCAGAACTGCACACAAATATGCCCTGAAGCTGTACCCCTCCATAACCTCACTGTCTCACTGGAACGTACCAATGCAGAACTCCACACAAATATGCACTGAAGCTGTACCCCTCCATAACCTCCCTGTCTCACTGGAATGTACCAGTGCAGAACTCCACACAAATATGCCCTGAACCTGTACCCCTTCATAACCTCCCTGTCTCACTGGAACGTACCAATGCAGAACTCCACACAAACATGCCCTGAACCTGTAACCCTCCATAACCTCCCTGTCTCACCGGAACGTACCATTGCAGAACACCACACAAATATGACCTGAACCTGTACCCCTCTATAACTTCCCTGTCTCACTGGAACGTACCAATGCAGAACTCCACACAAATATGCCCTGAACCTGTACCCCTTCATAACCTCCCTGTCTCACTGGAACGTACCAATGCAGAACTCCACACAAATATGCCCTGAACCTGTAACCCTCCATAACCTCCCTGTCTCACTGGAACGTACCATTGCAGAACACCACACAAATATGACCTGAACCTGTACCCCTCTATAACTTCCCTGTCTCACTGGAACGTAGCATTGCACAACACCACACAAATATGCCCTGAACCTGTACCACTCCATAGCCTCCCTGTCTCACTAGAACGTACCAATGCAGAACTCCACACAAATATGCCCTGATCGTGTACCCCTCTATAACTTCCCTGCCTCACTGGAACGTACCAATGCAGAACTACACACAAATATGCCCTGAACCTATACCCGTCCATAACCTCCCTGTCTCACTGGAACGTCCCACTGCAGAACTCCACACAAATATGCCATGAACCTGTACCCTCCATAATCTCCCTGTCTCACTGGAAAGTACCAATGCAGAACTCCACACAAATATGCCCTGAGCCTGTACCCCTCCATAACCTCCCGGTCTCACTGGAACGTACCACTGCAGAACTTCACACAAATATGCCCTGAACCTGTACTCTGCATAACCTCCCTGTCTCACTGGAACGTACCAATGCAGAACTACACACAAATATGCCATGAACCTGTACCCTCCATAACCTCCCTGTCTCACTGGAAAGTACCAATGCAGAACTCCACACAAATATGCCCTGAAGCTGTACCCCTCCATAACCTCCCTGTCTCACTGGAACGTACCACTGCATAACTCCACACAAATATGCCCTGAACCTGTACCCTGCATAACCTCCCTGTCACACTGGAACGTACCAATGCAGAACTACACACAAATATGCCCTGAACCTTTACCTCTCCATAACCTCCCTATCTCACTGGAACGTCCCAACGCAGAACTCAACACAAATATGCCCTGAACCTGTACCCTCCATAACCTCCCTGTCTCACTTTAACGTAACATTGCAGAACCCCACACAAATATGCCCTGATCCTGTACCCCTCTATAAGTTCCATGTCTCACAGGAACGTACCAATGCAGAACTCCACACAAATATGCCCTGTTCCTGTACCCCTCCATAACCTCCCTGTCTCATAGGAATGTACCAATGCAGAACTACACACAAATATGCCCTGAACCTGTACCCTCCATAACCTCTCTGTCTCACAGGAACGTACCAATGCATTACTCCAAACAAATATGCCCTGTTCCTGTACCCCGCCATAACATCACTGTCTCACTGGAACGTACCAATGCAGAACTCCACACAAATATGCCCTGTTCCTGTACCCCTCCATAACCTCCCTATCTCACTGGAACGTACCAATGCAGAACTCCACACAAATATGCCCTGATCCTGTACCCTCCATAACCTCCCTGTCTTACTGGAACATTCTAATGCAGAACTCCACACAAATATGCCCTGAACCTGTACCCCTCCATAACCTCCCTGTCTCACTGGAACGTACCAATGCAGAACTCCACACAAATATGCACTGAACCTGTACCCCTCCAGAACCTCCCTGTCTCACTGGAATGTACCAATGCAGAACTCCACACAAATATGCCCTGAACCTGTACCCCTTCATAACCTCCCTGTCTCACTGGAACGTACCAATGCAGAACTCCACACAAATATGCCCTGAACCTGTAACCCTCCATAACCTCCCTGTCTCACTGGAACGTACCATTGCAGAACACCACACAAATATGCACTGAACCTGTACCCTTCCATAACCTCCCTGTCTCACTGGAACGTACCAATGCAGAACTACACAGAAATATGCCCTGAACCTGTACCCCTCCATAACCTCGCTGTCTCACATAAACGTACCAATGCGGAACTCCACACAAATATGCCCTGTTCCTGTACCCTTCCATAACCTCCCTGTCTTACTGGAACATTCTAATGCAGAACTCCACACAAATATGCCCTGAAGCTGTACCCCTCCATAACCTCACTGTCTCACTGGAACGTACCAATGCAGAACTCCACACAAATATGCACTGAAGCTGTACCCCTCCATAACCTCCCTGTCTCACTGGAATGTACCAGTGCAGAACTCCACACAAATATGCCCTGAACCTGTACCCCTTCATAACCTCCCTGTCTCACTGGAACGTACCAATGCAGACCTCCACACAAATATGCCCTGATCCTGTACCCTCCATAACCTCCCTGTCTTACTGGAACATTCTAATGCAGAACTCCACACAAATATGCCCTGAAGCTGTACCCATCCATAACCTCACTGTCTCACTGGAACGTACCAATGCAGAACTCCACACAAATATGCACTGAAGCTGTACCCCTCCATAACCTCCCTGTCTCACTGGAATGTACCAGTGCAGAACTCCACACAAATATGCCCTGAACCTGTACCCCTTCATAACCTCCCTGTCTCACTGGAACGTACCAATGCAGAACTCCACACAAATATGCCCTGAACCTGTAACCCTCCATAACCTCCCTGTCTCACCGGAACGTACCATTGCAGAACACCACACAAATATGACCTGAACCTGTACCCCTCTATAACTTCCCTGTCTCACTGGAACGTACCAATGCAGAACTACACACAAATATGCCCTGAACCTATACCCATCCATAACCTCCCTGTCTCACTGGAATGTACCAGTGCAGAACTCCACACAAATATGCCCTGAACCTGTCTCCCTTCATAACCTCCCTGTCTCACTGGAACGTACCAGTGCAGAACTCCACACAAATATGCCCTGAACCTGTAACCCTCCATAACCTCCCTGTCTCACTGGAAAGTACCAAAGCAGAACTCCACACAAATATGCCCTGAGCCTGTACCCCTCCATAACCTCCCGGTCTCACTGGAACGTACCACTGCAGAACTTCACACAAATATGCCCTGAACCTGTACTCTGCATAACCTCCCTGTCTCACTGGAACGTACCAATGCAGAACTCCACACAAATATGCCATGAACCTGTACCCTCCATAACCTCCCTGTCTCACTGGAAAGTACCAATGCAGAACTCCACACAAATATGCCCTGAAGCTGTACCCCTCCATAACCTCCCTGTCTCACTGGAACGTACCACTGCATAACTCCACACAAATATGCCATGAACCTGTACCCTCCATAACCTCCCTGTCTCACTGGAAAGTACCAATGCAGAACTCCACACAAATATGCCCTGATCCTGTACCCCTCTATAAGTTCCATGTCTCACAGGAACGTACCAATGCAGAACTCCACACAAATATGCCCTGTTCCTGTACCCCTCCATAACCTCCCTGTCTCAATGGAATGTACCAATGCAGAACTACACACAAATATGCCCTGAACCTGTACCCTCCATAACCTCCCTGTCTCACAGGAACGTACCAATGCATTACTCCAAACAAATATGCCCTGTTCCTGTACCCCTCCATAACATTACTGTCTCACTGGAAAGTACCAATGCAGAACTCCACACAAATATGCCCTGAGCCTGTACCCCTCCATAACCTCCCTGTCTCACTGGAACGTACCAGTGCAGAACTCCACACAAATATGCCCTGAACCTGTAACCCTCCATAACCTCCCTGTCTCACTGGAAAGTACCAAAGCAGAACTCAACACAAATATGCCCTGAGCCTGTACCCCTCCATAACCTCCCGGTCTCACTGGAACGTACCACTGCAGAACTTCACACAAATATGCCCTGAACCTGTACTCTGCATAACCTCCCTGTCTCACTGGAACGTACCAATGCAGAACTACACACAAATATGCCATGAACCTGTACCCTCCATAACCTCCCTGTCTCACTGGAAAGTACCAATGCAGAACTCCACACAAATATGCCCTGAAGCTGTACCCCTCCATAACCTCCCTGTCTCACTGGAACGTACCACTGCATAACTCCACACAAATATGCCCTGAACCTGTACCCTGCATAACCTCCCTGTCACATTGGAACGTACCAATGCAGAACTACGCACAAATATGCCCTGAACCTTTACCTCTCCATAACCTCCCTATCTCACTGGAACGTCCCAATGCAGAACTCAACACAAATATGCCCTGAACCTGTACCCTCCATAACCTCCCTGTCTCACTTTAACGTAACATTGCAGAACCCCACACAAATATGCCCTGTTCCTGTACCCCTCCATAACCTCCCTGTCTCATTGGAATGTACCAATGCAGAACTACACACAAATATGCCCTGAACCTGTACCCTCCATAACCTCCCTGTCTCACAGGAACGTACCAATGCATTACTCCAAACAAATATGCCCTGTTCCTGTACCCCTCCATAACATCACTGTCTCACTGGAACGTACCAATGCAGAACTCCACACAAATATGCCCTGTTCCTGTACCCCTCCATAACCTCCCTATCTCACTGGAACGTACCAATGCAGAACTCCACACAAATATGCCCTGATCCTGTACCCTCCATAACCTCCCTGTCTCACTGGAACGTACCATTACAGAACACCACACAAATATGACCTGAACCTGTACCCCTCTATAACTTCCCTGTCTCACTGGAACGTAGCATTGCAGAACACCACACAAATATGCCCTGAACCTGTACCCCTCCATAGCCTCCCTGTCTCACTAGAACGTACCAATGCAGAACTCCACACAAATATGCCCTGAACCTGTACCCCTCTATAAATTCCCTGCCTCACTGGAACGTACCAATGCAGAACTACACACAAATATGCCCAGAACCTATACCCATCCATAACCTCCCTGTCTCACTGGAACGTCCCACTGCAGAACTCCACACAAATATGGCATGAACCTGTGCCCTCCATAACCTCCCTGTCTCACTGGAAAGTACCAATGCAGAACTCCACACAAATATGCCCTGAGCCTGTACCCCTCCATAACCTCCCGGTCTCACTGGAACGTACCACTGCAGAACTTCACACAAATATGCCCTGAACCTGTACCCTGCATAACCTCCCTGTCTCACTGGAACGTACCAATGCAGAACTCCACACAAATATGCCCTGAACCTGTACCCGTCCATAACCTCCCTGTCTCACTGGAACGTACCAATGCAGAACTCCACACAAATATGCACTGAACCTGTACCCCTCCAGAACCTCCCTGTCTCACTGGAATGTACCAATGCAGAACTCCACACAAATATGCCCAGAACCTGTACCCCTTCATAACCTCCCTGTCTCACTGGAACGTACCAATGCAGAACTCCACACAAATATGCCCTGAACCTGTAACCCTCCATAACCTCCCTGTCTCACTGGAACGTACCATTGCAGAACACCACACAAATATGCACTGAACCTGTACCCTTCCATAACCTCCCTGTCTCACTGGAACGTACCAATGCAGAACTACACAGAGATATGCCCTGAACCTGTACCCCTCCATAACCTCGCTGTCTCACATAAACGTACCAATGCGGAACTCCACACAAATATGCCCTGTTCCTGTACCCTTCCATAACCTCCCTGTCTTACTGGAACATTCTAATGCAGAACTCCACACAAATATGCCCTGAAGCTGTACCCCTCCATAACTTCCCTGTCTCACTGGAACGTAGCATTGCAGAACACCACACAAATATGCCCTGAACCTGTACCCCTCCATAGCCTCCCTGTCTCACTAGAACGTACCAATGCAGAACTCCACACAAATATGCCCTGAACCTGTACCCCTCTATAAATTCCCTGCCTCACTGGAACGTACCAATGCAGAACTACACACAAATATGCCCAGAACCTATACCCATCCATAACCTCCCTGTCTCACTGGAACGTCCCACTGCAGAACTCCACACAAATATGGCATGAACCTGTGCCCTCCATAACCTCCCTGTCTCACTGGAAAGTACCAATGCAGAACTCCACACAAATATGCCCTGAGCCTGTACCCCTCCATAACCTCCCGGTCTCACTGGAACGTACCACTGCAGAACTTCACACAAATATGCCCTGAACCTGTACCCTGCATAACCTCCCTGTCTCACTGGAACGTACCAATGCAGAACTCCACACAAATATGCCCTGAACCTGTACCCGTCCATAACCTCCCTGTCTCACTGGAACGTACCAATGCAGAACTCCACACAAATATGCACTGAACCTGTACCCCTCCAGAACCTCCCTGTCTCACTGGAATGTACCAATGCAGAACTCCACACAAATATGCCCAGAACCTGTACCCCTTCATAACCTCCCTGTCTCACTGGAACGTACCAATGCAGAACTCCACACAAATATGCCCTGAACCTGTAACCCTCCATAACCTCCCTGTCTCACTGGAACGTACCATTGCAGAACACCACACAAATATGCACTGAACCTGTACCCTTCCATAACCTCCCTGTCTCACTGGAACGTACCAATGCAGAACTACACAGAGATATGCCCTGAACCTGTACCCCTCCATAACCTCGCTGTCTCACATAAACGTACCAATGCGGAACTCCACACAAATATGCCCTGTTCCTGTACCCTTCCATAACCTCCCTGTCTTACTGGAACATTCTAATGCAGAACTCCACACAAATATGCCCTGAAGCTGTACCCCTCCATAACCTCACTGTCTCACTGGAACGTACCAATGCAGAACTCCACACAAATATGCACTGAAGCTGTACCCCTCCATAACCTCCCTGTCTCACTGGAATGTACCAGTGCAGAACTCCACACAAATATGCACTGAATCTGTACCCCTCCATAACCTCCCTGTCTCACTGGAATGTACCAGTGCAGAACTCCACACAAATATGCCCTGAACCTGTACCCCTTCATAACCTCCCTGTCTCACTGGAACGTACCAATGCAGAACTCCACACAAATATGCCCTGAACCTGTAACCCTCCATAACCTCCCTGTCTCACCGGAACGTACCATTGCAGAACACCACACAAATATGACCTGAACCTGTACCCCTCTATAACTTCCCTGTCTCACTGGAACGTACCAATGCAGAACTACACACAAATATGCCCTGAACCTATACCCATCCATAACCTCCCTGTCTCACTGGAATGTACCAGTGCAGAACTCCACACAAATATGCCCTGAACCTGTACCCCTTCATAACCTCCCTGTCTCACTGGAACGTACCAGTGCAGAACTCCACACAAATATGCCCTGAACCTGTAACCCTCCATAACCTCCCTGTCTCACTGGAAAGTACCAAAGCAGAACTCCACACAAATATGCCCTGAGCCTGTACCCCTACATAACCTCCCGGTCTCACTGGAACGTACCACTGCAGAACTTCACACAAATATGCCCTGAACCTGTACTCTGCATAACCTCCCTGTCTCACTGGAAAGTACCAATGCAGAACTCCACACAAATATGCCCTGAAGCTGTACCCCTCCATAACCTCCCTGTCTCACTGGAACGTACCAATGCAGAACTCCACACAAATATGCCATGAACCTGTACCCTCCATAACCTCCCTGTCTCACTGGAAAGTACCAATGCAGAACTCCACACAAATATGCCCTGAAGCTGTACCCCTCCATAACCTCCCTGTCTCACTGGAACGTACCACTGCATAACTCCGCACAAATATGCCATGAACCTGTACCCTCCATAACCTCCCTGTCTCACTGGAAAGTACCAATGCAGAACTCCACACAAATATGCCCTGATCCTGTACCCCTCTATAAGTTCCATGTCTCACAGGAACGTACCAATGCAGAACTCCACACAAATATGCCCTGTTCCTGTACCCCTCCATAACCTCCCTGTCTCAATGGAATGTACCAATGCAGAACTACACACAAATATGCCCTGAACCTGTACCCTCCATAACCTCCCTGTCTCACAGGAACGTACCAATGCATTACTCCAAACAAATATGCCCTGTTCCTGTACCCCTCCATAACATTACTGTCTCACTGGAAAGTACCAATGCAGAACTCCACACAAATATGCCCTGAGCCTGTACCCCTCCATAACCTCCCTGTCTCACTGGAACGTACCAGTGCAGAACTCCACACAAATATGCCCTGAACCTGTAACCCTCCATAACCTCCCTGTCTCACTGGAAAGTACCAAAGCAGAACTCAACACAAATATGCCCTGAGCCTGTACCCCTCCATAACCTCCCGGTCTCACTGGAACGTACCACTGCAGAACTTCACACAAATATGCCCTGAACCTGTACTCTGCATAACCTCCCTGTCTCACTGGAACGTACCAATGCAGAACTACACACAAATATGCCATGAACCTGTACCCTCCATAACCTCCCTGTCTCACTGGAAAGTACCAATGCAGAACTCCACACAAATATGCCCTGAAGCTGTACCCCTCCATAACCTCCCTGTCTCACTGGAACGTACCACTGCATAACTCCACACAAATATGCCCTGAACCTGTACCCTGCATAACCTCCCTGTCACACTGGAACGTACCAATGCAGAACTACGCACAAATATGCCCTGAACCTTTACCTCTCCATAACCTCCCTATCTCACTGGAACGTCCCAATGCAGAACTCAACACAAATATGCCCTGAACCTGTACCCTCCATAACCTCCCTGTCTCACTTTAACGTAACATTGCAGAACCCCACACAAATATGCCCTGATCCTGTACCCTCTATAAGTTCCATTTCTCACAGGAACGTACCAATGCAGAACTCCACACAAATATGCCCTGTTCCTGTACCCCTCCATAACCTCCCTGTCTCATTGGAATGTACCAATGCAGAACTACACACAAATATGCCCTGAACCTGTACCCTCCATAACCTCCCTGTCTCACAGGAACGTACCAATGCATTACTCCAAACAAATATGCCCTGTTCCTGTACCCCTCCATAACATCACTGTCTCACTGGAACGTACCAATGCAGAACTCCACACAAATATGCCCTGTTCCTGTACCCCTCCATAACCTCCCTATCTCACTGGAACGTACCAATGCAGAACTCCACACAAATATGCCCTGATCCTGTACTCTCCATAACCTCCCTGTCTCACTGGAACGTACCATTACAGAACACCACACAAATATGACCTGAACCTGTACCCCTCTATAACTTCCCTGTCTCACTGGAACGTAGCATTGCAGAACACCACACAAATATGCCCTGAACCTGTACCACTCCATAGCCTCCCTGTCTCACTAGAACGTACCAATGCAGAACTCCACACAAATATGCCCTGAACCTGTACCCCTCTATAAATTCCCTGCCTCACTGGAACGTACCAATGCAGAACTACACACAAATATGCCCAGAACCTATACCCATCCATAACCTCCCTGTCTCACTGGAACGTCCCACTGCAGAACTCCACACAAATATGGCATGAACCTGTAGCCTCCATAACCTCCCTGTCTCACTGGAAAGTACCAATGCAGAACTCCACACAAATATGCCCTGAGCCTGTACCCCTCCATAACCTCCCGGTCTCACTGGAACGTACCACTGCAGAACTTCACACAAATATGCCCTGAACCTGTACCCTGCATAACCTCCCTGTCTCACTGGAACGTACCAATGCAGAACTCCACACAAATATGCCCTGAACCTGTACCCGTCCATAACCTCCCTGTCTCACTGGAACATCCCACTGCAGAACTCCACACAAATATGCCATGAACCTGTACCCTCCATAACCTCCCTGTCTCACTGGAAAGTACCAATGCAAAACTCCACACAAATATGCACTGAACCTGTACCCGTCCATAACCTCCCTGTCTCACTGGAACGTACCACTGCAGAACTCCACACAAATATGCCCTGAACCTGTACCCTGCATAATCTCCCTCTCTCACTGGAACGTACCAATGCAGAACTACACACAAATATGCCCTGAACCTGTACCCCTCCATAACCTCACTGTCTCACATAAACGTACCAATGCGGAACTCCACACAAATATGCCCTGTTCCTGTACCCCTCCATAACCTCCCTGTCTCACTGGAACTTACCATTGCAGAACACCACACAAATATGCACTGAACCTGTACCCTTCCATAACCTCCCTGTCTCACTGGAACGTACCAAAGCAGAACTACACACAAATATGCCCTGAACCTGTACCCCTCCATAACCTCCCTGTCTCACCGGAACGTACCATTGCAGAACACCACACAAATATGACCTGAACCTGTACCCCTCTATAACTTCCCTGTCTCACTGGAACGTACCAATGCAGAACTACACACAAATATGCCCTGAACCTATACCCATCCATAACCTCCCTGTCTCACTGGAATGTACCAGTGCAGAACTCCACACAAATATGCCCTGAACCTGTCTCCCTTCATAACCTCCCTGTCTCACTGGAACGTACCAGTGCAGAACTCCACACAAATATGCCCTGAACCTGTAACCCTCCATAACCTCCCTGTCTCACTGGAAAGTACCAAAGCAGAACTCCACACAAATATGCCCTGAGCCTGTACCCCTCCATAAC
Organism: Hemitrygon akajei; assembly: GCF_048418815.1. NCBI lineage: Eukaryota > Metazoa > Chordata > Chondrichthyes > Myliobatiformes > Dasyatidae > Hemitrygon > Hemitrygon akajei. The sequence goes on along the minus strand of NW_027332050.1, from coordinate 392,953 downwards.
CTCCCGGTCTCACTGGAACGTACCACTGCAGAACTTCACACAAATATGCCCTGAACCTGTACTCTGCATAACCTCCCTGTCTCACTGGAACGTACCAATGCAGAACTCCACACAAATATGCCATGAACCTGTACCCTCCATAACCTCCCTGTCTCACTGGAAAGTACCAATGCAGAACTCCACACAAATATGCCCTGAAGCTGTACCCCTCCATAACCTCCCTGTCTCACTGGAACGTACCACTGCATAACTCCACACAAATATGCCATGAACCTGTACCCTCCATAACCTCCCTGTCTCACTGGAAAGTACCAATGCAGAACTCCACACAAATATGCCCTGATCCTGTACCCCTCTATAAGTTCCATGTCTCACAGGAACGTACCAATGCAGAACTCCACACAAATATGCCCTGTTCCTGTACCCCTCCATAACCTCCCTGTCTCAATGGAATGTACCAATGCAGAACTACACACAAATATGCCCTGAACCTGTACCCTCCATAACCTCCCTGTCTCACAGGAACGTACCAATGCATTACTCCAAACAAATATGCCCTGTTCCTGTACCCCTCCATAACATTACTGTCTCACTGGAAAGTACCAATGCAGAACTCCACACAAATATGCCCTGAGCCTGTACCCCTCCATAACCTCCCTGTCTCACTGGAACGTACCAGTGCAGAACTCCACACAAATATGCCCTGAACCTGTAACCCTCCATAACCTCCCTGTCTCACTGGAAAGTACCAAAGCAGAACTCAACACAAATATGCCCTGAGCCTGTACCCCTCCATAACCTCCCGGTCTCACTGGAACGTACCACTGCAGAACTTCACACAAATATGCCCTGAACCTGTACTCTGCATAACCTCCCTGTCTCACTGGAACGTACCAATGCAGAACTACACACAAATATGCCATGAACCTGTACCCTCCATAACCTCCCTGTCTCACTGGAAAGTACCAATGCAGAACTCCACACAAATATGCCCTGAAGCTGTACCCCTCCATAACCTCCCTGTCTCACTGGAACGTACCACTGCATAACTCCACACAAATATGCCCTGAACCTGTACCCTGCATAACCTCCCTGTCACATTGGAACGTACCAATGCAGAACTACGCACAAATATGCCCTGAACCTTTACCTCTCCATAACCTCCCTATCTCACTGGAACGTCCCAATGCAGAACTCAACACAAATATGCCCTGAACCTGTACCCTCCATAACCTCCCTGTCTCACTTTAACGTAACATTGCAGAACCCCACACAAATATGCCCTGTTCCTGTACCCCTCCATAACCTCCCTGTCTCATTGGAATGTACCAATGCAGAACTACACACAAATATGCCCTGAACCTGTACCCTCCATAACCTCCCTGTCTCACAGGAACGTACCAATGCATTACTCCAAACAAATATGCCCTGTTCCTGTACCCCTCCATAACATCACTGTCTCACTGGAACGTACCAATGCAGAACTCCACACAAATATGCCCTGTTCCTGTACCCCTCCATAACCTCCCTATCTCACTGGAACGTACCAATGCAGAACTCCACACAAATATGCCCTGATCCTGTACCCTCCATAACCTCCCTGTCTCACTGGAACGTACCATTACAGAACACCACACAAATATGACCTGAACCTGTACCCCTCTATAACTTCCCTGTCTCACTGGAACGTAGCATTGCAGAACACCACACAAATATGCCCTGAACCTGTACCCCTCCATAGCCTCCCTGTCTCACTAGAACGTACCAATGCAGAACTCCACACAAATATGCCCTGAACCTGTACCCCTCTATAAATTCCCTGCCTCACTGGAACGTACCAATGCAGAACTACACACAAATATGCCCAGAACCTATACCCATCCATAACCTCCCTGTCTCACTGGAACGTCCCACTGCAGAACTCCACACAAATATGGCATGAACCTGTGCCCTCCATAACCTCCCTGTCTCACTGGAAAGTACCAATGCAGAACTCCACACAAATATGCCCTGAGCCTGTACCCCTCCATAACCTCCCGGTCTCACTGGAACGTACCACTGCAGAACTTCACACAAATATGCCCTGAACCTGTACCCTGCATAACCTCCCTGTCTCACTGGAACGTACCAATGCAGAACTCCACACAAATATGCCCTGAACCTGTACCCGTCCATAACCTCCCTGTCTCACTGGAACGTACCAATGCAGAACTCCACACAAATATGCACTGAACCTGTACCCCTCCAGAACCTCCCTGTCTCACTGGAATGTACCAATGCAGAACTCCACACAAATATGCCCAGAACCTGTACCCCTTCATAACCTCCCTGTCTCACTGGAACGTACCAATGCAGAACTCCACACAAATATGCCCTGAACCTGTAACCCTCCATAACCTCCCTGTCTCACTGGAACGTACCATTGCAGAACACCACACAAATATGCACTGAACCTGTACCCTTCCATAACCTCCCTGTCTCACTGGAACGTACCAATGCAGAACTACACAGAGATATGCCCTGAACCTGTACCCCTCCATAACCTCGCTGTCTCACATAAACGTACCAATGCGGAACTCCACACAAATATGCCCTGTTCCTGTACCCTTCCATAACCTCCCTGTCTTACTGGAACATTCTAATGCAGAACTCCACACAAATATGCCCTGAAGCTGTACCCCTCCATAACTTCCCTGTCTCACTGGAACGTAGCATTGCAGAACACCACACAAATATGCCCTGAACCTGTACCCCTCCATAGCCTCCCTGTCTCACTAGAACGTACCAATGCAGAACTCCACACAAATATGCCCTGAACCTGTACCCCTCTATAAATTCCCTGCCTCACTGGAACGTACCAATGCAGAACTACACACAAATATGCCCAGAACCTATACCCATCCATAACCTCCCTGTCTCACTGGAACGTCCCACTGCAGAACTCCACACAAATATGGCATGAACCTGTGCCCTCCATAACCTCCCTGTCTCACTGGAAAGTACCAATGCAGAACTCCACACAAATATGCCCTGAGCCTGTACCCCTCCATAACCTCCCGGTCTCACTGGAACGTACCACTGCAGAACTTCACACAAATATGCCCTGAACCTGTACCCTGCATAACCTCCCTGTCTCACTGGAACGTACCAATGCAGAACTCCACACAAATATGCCCTGAACCTGTACCCGTCCATAACCTCCCTGTCTCACTGGAACGTACCAATGCAGAACTCCACACAAATATGCACTGAACCTGTACCCCTCCAGAACCTCCCTGTCTCACTGGAATGTACCAATGCAGAACTCCACACAAATATGCCCAGAACCTGTACCCCTTCATAACCTCCCTGTCTCACTGGAACGTACCAATGCAGAACTCCACACAAATATGCCCTGAACCTGTAACCCTCCATAACCTCCCTGTCTCACTGGAACGTACCATTGCAGAACACCACACAAATATGCACTGAACCTGTACCCTTCCATAACCTCCCTGTCTCACTGGAACGTACCAATGCAGAACTACACAGAGATATGCCCTGAACCTGTACCCCTCCATAACCTCGCTGTCTCACATAAACGTACCAATGCGGAACTCCACACAAATATGCCCTGTTCCTGTACCCTTCCATAACCTCCCTGTCTTACTGGAACATTCTAATGCAGAACTCCACACAAATATGCCCTGAAGCTGTACCCCTCCATAACCTCACTGTCTCACTGGAACGTACCAATGCAGAACTCCACACAAATATGCACTGAAGCTGTACCCCTCCATAACCTCCCTGTCTCACTGGAATGTACCAGTGCAGAACTCCACACAAATATGCACTGAATCTGTACCCCTCCATAACCTCCCTGTCTCACTGGAATGTACCAGTGCAGAACTCCACACAAATATGCCCTGAACCTGTACCCCTTCATAACCTCCCTGTCTCACTGGAACGTACCAATGCAGAACTCCACACAAATATGCCCTGAACCTGTAACCCTCCATAACCTCCCTGTCTCACCGGAACGTACCATTGCAGAACACCACACAAATATGACCTGAACCTGTACCCCTCTATAACTTCCCTGTCTCACTGGAACGTACCAATGCAGAACTACACACAAATATGCCCTGAACCTATACCCATCCATAACCTCCCTGTCTCACTGGAATGTACCAGTGCAGAACTCCACACAAATATGCCCTGAACCTGTACCCCTTCATAACCTCCCTGTCTCACTGGAACGTACCAGTGCAGAACTCCACACAAATATGCCCTGAACCTGTAACCCTCCATAACCTCCCTGTCTCACTGGAAAGTACCAAAGCAGAACTCCACACAAATATGCCCTGAGCCTGTACCCCTACATAACCTCCCGGTCTCACTGGAACGTACCACTGCAGAACTTCACACAAATATGCCCTGAACCTGTACTCTGCATAACCTCCCTGTCTCACTGGAAAGTACCAATGCAGAACTCCACACAAATATGCCCTGAAGCTGTACCCCTCCATAACCTCCCTGTCTCACTGGAACGTACCAATGCAGAACTCCACACAAATATGCCATGAACCTGTACCCTCCATAACCTCCCTGTCTCACTGGAAAGTACCAATGCAGAACTCCACACAAATATGCCCTGAAGCTGTACCCCTCCATAACCTCCCTGTCTCACTGGAACGTACCACTGCATAACTCCGCACAAATATGCCATGAACCTGTACCCTCCATAACCTCCCTGTCTCACTGGAAAGTACCAATGCAGAACTCCACACAAATATGCCCTGATCCTGTACCCCTCTATAAGTTCCATGTCTCACAGGAACGTACCAATGCAGAACTCCACACAAATATGCCCTGTTCCTGTACCCCTCCATAACCTCCCTGTCTCAATGGAATGTACCAATGCAGAACTACACACAAATATGCCCTGAACCTGTACCCTCCATAACCTCCCTGTCTCACAGGAACGTACCAATGCATTACTCCAAACAAATATGCCCTGTTCCTGTACCCCTCCATAACATTACTGTCTCACTGGAAAGTACCAATGCAGAACTCCACACAAATATGCCCTGAGCCTGTACCCCTCCATAACCTCCCTGTCTCACTGGAACGTACCAGTGCAGAACTCCACACAAATATGCCCTGAACCTGTAACCCTCCATAACCTCCCTGTCTCACTGGAAAGTACCAAAGCAGAACTCAACACAAATATGCCCTGAGCCTGTACCCCTCCATAACCTCCCGGTCTCACTGGAACGTACCACTGCAGAACTTCACACAAATATGCCCTGAACCTGTACTCTGCATAACCTCCCTGTCTCACTGGAACGTACCAATGCAGAACTACACACAAATATGCCATGAACCTGTACCCTCCATAACCTCCCTGTCTCACTGGAAAGTACCAATGCAGAACTCCACACAAATATGCCCTGAAGCTGTACCCCTCCATAACCTCCCTGTCTCACTGGAACGTACCACTGCATAACTCCACACAAATATGCCCTGAACCTGTACCCTGCATAACCTCCCTGTCACACTGGAACGTACCAATGCAGAACTACGCACAAATATGCCCTGAACCTTTACCTCTCCATAACCTCCCTATCTCACTGGAACGTCCCAATGCAGAACTCAACACAAATATGCCCTGAACCTGTACCCTCCATAACCTCCCTGTCTCACTTTAACGTAACATTGCAGAACCCCACACAAATATGCCCTGATCCTGTACCCTCTATAAGTTCCATTTCTCACAGGAACGTACCAATGCAGAACTCCACACAAATATGCCCTGTTCCTGTACCCCTCCATAACCTCCCTGTCTCATTGGAATGTACCAATGCAGAACTACACACAAATATGCCCTGAACCTGTACCCTCCATAACCTCCCTGTCTCACAGGAACGTACCAATGCATTACTCCAAACAAATATGCCCTGTTCCTGTACCCCTCCATAACATCACTGTCTCACTGGAACGTACCAATGCAGAACTCCACACAAATATGCCCTGTTCCTGTACCCCTCCATAACCTCCCTATCTCACTGGAACGTACCAATGCAGAACTCCACACAAATATGCCCTGATCCTGTACTCTCCATAACCTCCCTGTCTCACTGGAACGTACCATTACAGAACACCACACAAATATGACCTGAACCTGTACCCCTCTATAACTTCCCTGTCTCACTGGAACGTAGCATTGCAGAACACCACACAAATATGCCCTGAACCTGTACCACTCCATAGCCTCCCTGTCTCACTAGAACGTACCAATGCAGAACTCCACACAAATATGCCCTGAACCTGTACCCCTCTATAAATTCCCTGCCTCACTGGAACGTACCAATGCAGAACTACACACAAATATGCCCAGAACCTATACCCATCCATAACCTCCCTGTCTCACTGGAACGTCCCACTGCAGAACTCCACACAAATATGGCATGAACCTGTAGCCTCCATAACCTCCCTGTCTCACTGGAAAGTACCAATGCAGAACTCCACACAAATATGCCCTGAGCCTGTACCCCTCCATAACCTCCCGGTCTCACTGGAACGTACCACTGCAGAACTTCACACAAATATGCCCTGAACCTGTACCCTGCATAACCTCCCTGTCTCACTGGAACGTACCAATGCAGAACTCCACACAAATATGCCCTGAACCTGTACCCGTCCATAACCTCCCTGTCTCACTGGAACATCCCACTGCAGAACTCCACACAAATATGCCATGAACCTGTACCCTCCATAACCTCCCTGTCTCACTGGAAAGTACCAATGCAAAACTCCACACAAATATGCACTGAACCTGTACCCGTCCATAACCTCCCTGTCTCACTGGAACGTACCACTGCAGAACTCCACACAAATATGCCCTGAACCTGTACCCTGCATAATCTCCCTCTCTCACTGGAACGTACCAATGCAGAACTACACACAAATATGCCCTGAACCTGTACCCCTCCATAACCTCACTGTCTCACATAAACGTACCAATGCGGAACTCCACACAAATATGCCCTGTTCCTGTACCCCTCCATAACCTCCCTGTCTCACTGGAACTTACCATTGCAGAACACCACACAAATATGCACTGAACCTGTACCCTTCCATAACCTCCCTGTCTCACTGGAACGTACCAAAGCAGAACTACACACAAATATGCCCTGAACCTGTACCCCTCCATAACCTCGCTGTCTCACATAAACGTACCAATGCGGAACTCCACACAAATATGCCCTGTTCCTGTACCCTTCCATAACCTCCCTGTCTTACTGGAACATTCTAATGCAGAACTCCACACAAATATGCCCTGAAGCTGTACCCCTCCATTACCTCCCTGTCTCACAGGAACGTACCAATGCAGAACTCCACACAAATATGCACTGAAGCTGTACCCCTCCATAACCTCCCTGTCTCACTGGAATGTACCAGTGCAGAACTCCACACAAATATGCCCTGAACCTGTACCCCTTCATAACCTCCCTGTCTCACTGGAACGTACCAATGCAGACCTCCACACAAATATGCCCTGATCCTGTACCCTCCATAACCTCCCTGACTTACTGGAACATTCTAATGCAGAACTCCACAGAAATATGCCCTGAAGCTGTACCCCTCCATAACCTCACTGTCTCACTGGAACGTACCAATGCAGAACTCCACACAAATATGCACTGAAGCTGTACCCCTCCATAACCTCCCTGTCTCACTGGAATGTACCAGTGCAGAACTCCACACAAATATGCCCTGAACCTGTACCCCTTCATAACCTCCCTGTCTCACTGGAACGTACCAATGCAGACCTCCACACAAATATGCCCTGATCCTGTACCCTCCATAACCTCCCTGTCTTACTGGAACATTCTAATGCAGAACTCCACACAAATATGCCCTGAAGCTGTACCCCTCCATAACCTCACTGTCTCACTGGAACGTACCAATGCAGAACTCCACACAAATATGCACTGAAGCTGTACCCCTCCATAACCTCCCTGTCTCACTGGAATGTACCAGTGCAGAACTCCACACAAATATGCCCTGAACCTGTACCCCTTCATAACCTCCCTGTCTCACTGGAACGTACCAATGCAGAACTCCACACAAATATGCCCTGAACCTGTAACCCTCCATAACCTCCCTGTCTCACCGGAACGTACCATTGCAGAACACCACACAAATATGACCTGAACCTGTACCCCTCTATAACTTCCCTGTCTCACTGGAACGTACCAATGCAGAACTACACACAAATATGCCCTGAACCTATACCCGTCCATAACCTCCCTGTCTCACTGGAACGTACCAGTGCAGAACTCCACACAAATATGCCCTGAACCTGTAAACCTCCATAACCTCCCTGTCTCACTGGAACGTACCATTGCAGAACACCACACAAATATGACCTAAACCTGTACCCCTCTATAACTTCCCTGTCTCACTGGAACGTACCAATGCAGAACTCCACACAAATATGCCCTGAACCTGTACCCCTTCATAACCTCCCTGTCTCACTGGAACGTACCAATGCAGAACTCCACACAAATATGCCCTGAACCTGTAACCCTCCATAACCTCCCTGTCTCACTGGAACGTACCATTGCAGAACACCACACAAATATGACCTGAACCTGTACCCCTCTATAACTTCCCTGTCTCACTGGAACGTAGCATTGCAGAACACCACACAAATATGCCCTGAACCTTTACCACTCCATAGCCTCCCTGTCTCACTAGAACGTACCAATGCAGAACTCCACACAAATATGCCCTGATCCTGTACCCCTCTATAACTTCCCTGCCTCACTGGAACGTACCAATGCAGAACTACACACAAATATGCCCTGAACCTATACCCGTCCATAACCTCCCTGTCTCACTGGAACGTCCCACTGCAGAACTCCACACAAATATGCCATGAACCTGTACCCTCCATAACCTCCCTGTCTCACTGGAAAGTACCAATGCAGAACTCCACACAAATATGCCCTGAGCCTGTACCCCTCCATAACCTCCCGGTCTCACTGGAACGTACCACTGCAGAACTTCACACAAATATGCCCTGAACCTGTACTCTGCATAACCTCCCTGTCTCACTGGAACGTACCAATGCAGAACTACACACAAATATGCCATGAACCTGTACCCTCCATAACCTCCCTGTCTCACTGGAAAGTACCAATGCAGAACTCCACACAAATATGCCCTGAAGCTGTACCCCTCCATAACCTCCCTGTCTCACTGGAACGTACCACTGCATAACTCCACACAAATATGCCCTGAACCTGTACCCTGCATAACCTCCCTGTCACACTGGAACGTACCAATGCAGAACTACACACAAATATGCCCTGAACCTTTACCTGTCCATAACCTCCCTATCTCACTGGAACGTCCCAACGCAGAACTCAACACAAATATGCCCTGAACCTGTACCCTCCATAACCTCCCTGTCTCACTTTAACGTAACATTGCAGAACCCCACACAAATATGCCCTGATCCTGTACCCCTCTATAAGTTCCATGTCTCACAGGAACGTACCAATGCAGAACTCCACACAAATATGCCCTGTTCCTGTACCCCTCCATAACCTCCCTGTCTCATTGGAATGTACCAATGCAGAACTACACACAAATATGCCCTGAACCTGTACCCTCCATAACCTCCCTGTCTCACAGGAACGTACCAATGCATTACTCCAAACAAACATGCCCTGTTCCTGTACCCCTCCATAACATCACTGTCTCACTGGAACGTACCAATGCAGAACTCCACACAAATAAGCACTGAACCTGTACCCCTCCATAACCTCCCTGTCTCACTGGAAAGTACCAATGCAGAACTCCACACAAATATGCCCTGAAGCTGTACCCCTCCATAACCTCCCTGTCTCACTGGAACGTACCACTGCATAACTCCGCACAAATATGCCATGAACCTGTACCCTCCATAACCTCCCTGTCTCACTGGAAAGTACCAATGCAGAACTCCACACAAATATGCCCTGATCCTGTACCCCTCTATAAGTTCCATGTCTCACAGGAACGTACCAATGCAGAACTCCACACAAATATGCCCTGTTCCTGTACCCCTCTATAACCTCCCTGTCTCAATGGAATGTACCAATGCAGAACTACACACAAATATGCCCTGAACCTGTACCCTCCATAACCTCCCTGTCTCACAGGAACGTACCAATGCATTACTCCAAACAAATATGCCCTGTTCCTGTACCCCTCCATAACATTACTGTCTCACTGGAAAGTACCAATGCAGAACTCCACACAAATATGCCCTGAGCCTGTACCCCTCCATAACCTCCCTGTCTCACTGGAACGTACCAGTGCAGAACTCCACACAAATATGCCCTGAACCTGTAACCCTCCATAACCTCCCTGTCTCACTGGAAAGTACCAAAGCAGAACTCAACACAAATATGCCCTGAGCCTGTACCCCTCCATAACCTCCCGGTCTCACTGGAACGTACCACTGCAGAACTTCACACAAATATGCCCTGAACCTGTACTCTGCATAACCTCCCTGTCTCACTGGAACGTACCAATGCAGAACTACACACAAATATGCCATGAACCTGTACCCTCCATAACCTCCCTGTCTCACTGGAAAGTACCAATGCAGAACTCCACACAAATATGCCCTGAAGCTGTACCCCTCCATAACCTCCCTGTCTCACTGGAACGTACCACTGCATAACTCCACACAAATATGCCCTGAACCTGTACCCTGCATAACCTCCCTGTCACACTGGAACGTACCAATGCAGAACTACGCACAAATATGCCCTGAACCTTTACCTCTCCATAACCTCCCTATCTCACTGGAACGTCCCAATGCAGAACTCAACACAAATATGCCCTGAACCTGTACCCTCCATAACCTCCCTGTCTCACTTTAACGTAACATTGCAGAACCCCACACAAATATGCCCTGTTCCTGTACCCCTCCATAACCTCCCTGTCTCATTGGAATGTACCAATGCAGAACTACACACAAATATGCCCTGAACCTGTACCCTCCATAACCTCCCTGTCTCACAGGAACGTACCAATGCATTACTCCAAACAAATATGCCCTGTTCCTGTACCCCTCCATAACATCACTGTCTCACTGGAACGTACCAATGCAGAACTCCACACAAATATGCCCTGTTCCTGTACCCCTCCATAACCTCCCTATCTCACTGGAACGTACCAATGCAGAACTCCACACAAATATGCCCTGATCCTGTACCCTCCATAACCTCCCTGTCTCACTGGAACGTACCATTACAGAACACCACACAAATATGACCTGAACCTGTACCCCTCTATAACTTCCCTGTCTCACTGGAACGTAGCATTGCAGAACACCACACAAATATGCCCTGAACCTGTACCACTCCATAGCCTCCCTGTCTCACTAGAACGTACCAATGCAGAACTCCACACAAATATGCCCTGAACCTGTACCCCTCTATAAATTCCCTGCCTCACTGGAACGTACCAATGCAGAACTACACACAAATATGCCCAGAACCTATACCCATCCATAACCTCCCTGTCTCACTGGAACGTCCCACTGCAGAACTCCACACAAATATGGCATGAACCTGTGCCCTCCATAACCTCCCTGTCTCACTGGAAAGTACCAATGCAGAACTCCACACAAATATGCCCTGAGCCTGTACCCCTCCATAACCTCCCGGTCTCACTGGAACGTACCACTGCAGAACTTCACACAAATATGCCCTGAACCTGTACCCTGCATAACCTCCCTGTCTCACTGGAACGTACCAATGCAGAACTCCACACAAATATGCCCTGAACCTGTACCCGTCCATAACCTCCCTGTCTCACTGGAACGTACCAATGCAGAACTCCACACAAATATGCACTGAACCTGTACCCCTCCAGAACCTCCCTGTCTCACTGGAATGTACCAATGCAGAACTCCACACAAATATGCCCTGAACCTGTACCCCTTCATAACCTCCCTGTCTCACTGGAACGTACCAATGCAGAACTCCACACAAATATGCCCTGAACCTGTAACCCTCCATAACCTCCCTGTCTCACTGGAACGTACCATTGCAGAACACCACACAAATATGCACTGAACCTGTACCCTTCCATAACCTCCCTGTCTCACTGGAACGTACCAATGCAGAACTACACAGAAATATGCCCTGAACCTGTACCCCTCCATAACCTCGCTGTCTCACATAAACGTACCAATGCGGAACTCCACACAAATATGCCCTGTTCCTGTACCCTTCCATAACCTCCCTGTCTTACTGGAACATTCTAATGCAGAACTCCACACAAATATGCCCTGAAGCTGTACCCCTCCATAACCTCACTGTCTCACTGGAACGTACCAATGCAGAACTCCGCACAAATATGCACTGAAGCTGTACCCCTCCATAACCTCCCTGTCTCACTGGAATGTACCAGTGCAGAACTCCACACAAATATGCACTGAATCTGTACCCCTCCATAACCTCCCTGTCTCACTGGAATGTACCAGTGCAGAACTCCACACAAATATGCCCTGAACCTGTACCCCTTCATAACCTCCCTGTCTCACTGGAACGTACCAATGCAGAACTCCACACAAATATGCCCTGAACCTGTAACCCTCCATAACCTCCCTGTCTCACCGGAACGTACCATTGCAGAACACCACACAAATATGACCTGAACCTGTACCCCTCTATAACTTCCCTGTCTCACTGGAACGTACCAATGCAGAAATACACACAAATATGCCCTGAACCTATACCCATCCATAACCTCCCTGTCTCACTGGAATGTACCAGTGCAGAACTCCACACAAATATGCCCTGAACCTGTACCCCTTCATAACCTCCCTGTCTCACTGGAACGTACCAGTGCAGAACTCCACACATATATGCCCTGAACCTGTAACCCTCCATAACCTCCCTGTCTCACTGGAAAGTACCAAAGCAGAACTCCACACAGATATGCCCTGAGCCTGTACCCCTACATAACCTCCCGGTCTCACTGGAACGTACCACTGCAGAACTTCACACAAATATGCCCTGAACCTGTACTCTGCATAACCTCCCTGTCTCACTGGAAAGTACCAATGCAGAACTCCACACAAATATGCCCTGAAGCTGTACCCCTCCATAACCTCCCTGTCTCACTGGAACGTACCAATGCAGAACTCCACACAAATATGCCATGAACCTGTACCCTCCATAACCTCCCTGTCTCACTGGAAAGTACCAATGCAGAACTCCACACAAATATGCCCTGAAGCTGTACCCCTCCATAACCTCCCTGTCTCACTGGAACGTACCACTGCATAACTCCGCACAAATATGCCATGAACCTGTACCCTCCATAACCTCCCTGTCTCACTGGAAAGTACCAATGCAGAACTCCACACAAATATGCCCTGATCCTGTACCCCTCTATAAGTTCCATGTCTCACAGGAACGTACCAATGCAGAACTCCACACAAATATGCCCTGTTCCTGTACCCCTCCATAACCTCCCTGTCTCAATGGAATGTACCAATGCAGAACTACACACAAATATGCCCTGAACCTGTACCCTCCATAACCTCCCTGTCTCACAGGAACGTACCAATGCATTACTCCAAACAAATATGCCCTGTTCCTGTACCCCTCCATAACATTACTGTCTCACTGGAAAGTACCAATGCAGAACTCCACACAAATATGCCCTGAGCCTGTACCCCTCCATAACCTCCCTGTCTCACTGGAACGTACCAGTGCAGAACTCCACACAAATATGCCCTGAACCTGTAACCCTCCATAACCTCCCTGTCTCACTGGAAAGTACCAAAGCAGAACTCAACACAAATATGCCCTGAGCCTGTACCCCTCCATAACCTCCCGGTCTCACTGGAACGTACCACTGCAGAACTTCACACAAATATGCCCTGAACCTGTACTCTGCATAACCTCCCTGTCTCACTGGAACGTACCAATGCAGAACTACACACAAATATGCCATGAACCTGTACCCTCCATAACCTCCCTGTCTCACTGGAAAGTACCAATGCAGAACTCCACACAAATATGCCCTGAAGCTGTACCCCTCCATAACCTCCCTGTCTCACTGGAACGTACCACTGCATAACTCCACACAAATATGCCCTGAACCTGTACCCTGCATAACCTCCCTGTCACACTGGAACGTACCAATGCAGAACTACGCACAAATATGCCCTGAACCTTTACCTCTCCATAACCTCCCTATCTCACTGGAACGTCCCAATGCAGAACTCAACACAAATATGCCCTGAACCTGTACCCTCCATAACCTCCCTGTCTCACTTTAACGTAACATTGCAGAACCCCACACAAATATGCCCTGATCCTGTACCCCTCTATAAGTTCCATTTCTCACAGGAACGTACCAATGCAGAACTCCACACAAATATGCCCTGTTCCTGTACCCCTCCATAACCTCCCTGTCTCATTGGAATGTACCAATGCAGAACTACACACAAATATGCCCTGAACCTGTACCCTCCATAACCTCCCTGTCTCACAGGAACGTACCAATGCATTACTCCAAACAAATATGCCCTGTTCCTGTACCCCTCCATAACATCACTGTCTCACTGGAACGTACCAATGCAGAACTCCACACAAATATGCCATGTTCCTGTACCCCTCCATAACCTCCCTATCTCACTGGAACGTACCAATGCAGAACTCCACACAAATATGCCCTGATCCTGTACTCTCCATAACCTCCCTGTCTCACTGGAACGTACCATTACAGAACACCACACAAATATGACCTGAACCTGTACCCCTCTATAACTTCCCTGTCTCACTGGAACGTAGCATTGCAGAACACCACACAAATATGCCCTGAACCTGTACCACTCCATAGCCTCCCTGTCTAACTAGAACGTACCAATGCAGAACTCCACACAAATATGCCCTGAACCTGTACCCCTCTATAAATTCCCTGCCTCACTGGAACGTACCAATGCAGAACTACACACAAATATGCCCAGAACCTATACCCATCCATAACCTCCCTGTCTCACTGGAACGTCCCACTGCAGAACTCCACACAAATATGGCATGAACCTGTACCCTCCATAACCTCCCTGTCTCACTGGAAAGTACCAATGCAGAACTCCACACAAATATGCCCTGAGCCTGTACCCCTCCATAACCTCCCGGTCTCACTGGAACGTACCACTGCAGAACTTCACACAAATATGCCATGAACCTGTACCCTCCATAACCTCCCTGTCTCACTGGAAAGTACCAATGCAGAACTCCACACAAATATGCCCTGAAGCTGTACCCCTCCATAACCTCCCTGTCTCACTGGAACGTACCACTGCATAACTCCACACAAATATGCCCTGAACCTGTACCCTGCATAACCTCCCTGTCACACTGGAACGTACCAATGCAGAACTACGCACAAATATGCCCTGAACCTTTACCTCTCCATAACCTCCCTATCTCACTGGAACGTCCCAATGCAGAACTCAACACAAATATGCCCTGAACCTGTACCCTCCATAACCTCCCTGTCTCACTTTAACGTAACATTGCAGAACCCCACACAAATATGCCCTGATCCTGTACCCCTCTATAAGTTCCATGTCTCACAGGAACGTACCAATGCAGAACTCCACACAAATATGCCCTGTTCCTGTACCCCTCCATAACCTCCCTGTCTCATTGGAATGTACCAATGCAGAACTACACACAAATATGCCCTGAACCTGTACCCTCCATAACCTCCCTGTCTCACAGGAACGTACCAATGCATTACTCCAAACAAATATGCCCTGTTCCTGTACCCCTCCATAACATCACTGTCTCACTGGAACGTACCAATGCAGAACTCCACACAAATATGCCCTGTTCCTGTACCCCTCCATAACCTCCCTATCTCACTGGAACGTACCAATGCAGAACTCCACACAAATATGCCCTGATCCTGTACCCTCCATAACCTCCCTGTCTCACTGGAACGTACCATTACAGAACACCACACAAATATGACCTGAACCTGTACCCCTCTATAACTTCCCTGTCTCACTGGAACGTAGCATTGCAGAACTCCACACAAATATGCCCTGAACCTGTACCCCTCTATAACTTCCCTGCCTCACTGGAACGTACCAATGCAGAACTACACACAAATATGCCCAGAACCTATACCCATCCATAACCTCCCTGTCTCACTGGAACGTCCCACTGCAGAACTCCACACAAATATGGCATGAACCTGTACCCTCCATAACCTCCCTGTCTCACTGGAAAGTACCAATGCAGAACTCCACACAAATATGCCCTGAGCCTGTACCCCTCCATAACCTCCCTGTCTCACTGGAACGTACCACTGCAGAACTCCACACAAATATGCCCTGAACCTGTACCCTGCATAATCTCCCTCTCTCACTGGAACGTACCAATGCAGAACTACACACAAATATGCCCTGAACCTGTACCCCTCCATAACCTCCCTGTCTCACATAAACGTACCAATGCGGAACTCCACACAAATATGCCCTGTTCCTGTACCCCTCCATAACCTCCCTGTCTCACTGGAACGTACCATTGCAGAACACCACACAAATATGCACTGAACCTGTACCCTTCCATAATCTCCCTGTCTCACTGGAACGTACCAAAGCAGAACTACACACAAATATGCCCTGAACCTGTACCCCTCCATAACCTCGCTGTCTCACATAAACGTACCAATGCGGAACTCCACACAAATATGCCCTGTTCCTGTACCCTTCCATAACCTCCCTGTCTTACTGGAACATTCTAATGCAGAACTCCACACAAATATGCCCTGAAGCTGTACCCCTCCATTACCTCACTGTCTCACTGGAACGTACCAATGCAGAACTCCACACAAATATGCACTGAAGCTGTACCCCTCCATAACCTCCCTGTTTCACTGGAATGTACCAGTGCAGAACTCCACACAAATATGCCTTGAACCTGTACCCCTTCATAACCTCCCTGTCTCACTGGAACGTACCAATGCAGACCTCCACACAAATATGCCCTGATCCTGTACCCTCCATAACCTCCCTGTCTTACTGGAACATTCTAATGCAGAACTGCACACAAATATGCCCTGAAGCTGTACCCCTCCATAACCTCACTGTCTCACTGGAACGTACCAATGCAGAACTCCACACAAATATGCACTGAAGCTGTACCCCTCCATAACCTCCCTGTCTCACTGGAATGTACCAGTGCAGAACTCCACACAAATATGCCCTGAACCTGTACCCCTTCATAACCTCCCTGTCTCACTGGAACGTACCAATGCAGAACTCCACACAAATATGCCCTGAACCTGTAACCCTCCATAACCTCCCTGTCTCACCGGAACGTACCATTGCAGAACACCACACAAATATGACCTGAACCTGTACCCCTCTATAACTTCCCTGTCTCACTGGAACGTACCAATGCAGAACTCCACACAAATATGCCCTGAACCTGTACCCCTTCATAACCTCCCTGTCTCACTGGAACGTACCAATGCAGAACTCCACACAAATATGCCCTGAACCTGTAACCCTCCATAACCTCCCTGTCTCACTGGAACGTACCATTGCAGAACACCACACAAATATGACCTGAACCTGTACCCCTCTATAACTTCCCTGTCTCACTGGAACGTAGCATTGCACAACACCACACAAATATGCCCTGAACCTGTACCCTGCATAACCTCCCTGTCACACTGGAACGTACCAATGCAGAACTACACACAAATATGCCCTGAACCTTTACCTCTCCATAACCTCCCTATCTCACTGGAACGTCCCAACGCAGAACTCAACACAAATATGCCCTGAACCTGTACCCTCCATAACCTCCCTGTCTCACTTTAACGTAACATTGCAGAACCCCACACAAATATGCCCTGATCCTGTACCCCTCTATAAGTTCCATGTCTCACAGGAACGTACCAATGCAGAACTCCACACAAATATGCCCTGTTCCTGTACCCCTCCATAACCTCCCTGTCTCATTGGAATGTACCAATGCAGAACTACACACAAATATGCCCTGAACCTGTACCCTCCATAACCTCTCTGTCTCACAGGAACGTACCAATGCATTACTCCAAACAAATATGCCCTGTTCCTGTACCCCGCCATAACATCACTGTCTCACTGGAACGTACCAATGCAGAACTCCACACAAATATGCCCTGTTCCTGTACCCCTCCATAACCTCCCTATCTCACTGGAACGTACCAATGCAGAACTCCACACAAATATGCCCTGATCCTGTACCCTCCATAACCTCCCTGTCTTACTGGAACATTCTAATGCAGAACTCCACACAAATATGCCCTGAACCTGTACCCCTCCATAACCTCCCTGTCTCACTGGAACGTACCAATGCAGAACTCCACACAAATATGCACTGAACCTGTACCCCTCCAGAACCTCCCTGTCTCACTGGAATGTACCAATGCAGAACTCCACACAAATATGCCCTGAACCTGTACCCCTTCATAACCTCCCTGTCTCACTGGAACGTACCAATGCAGAACTCCACACAAATATGCCCTGAACCTGTAACCCTCCATAACCTCCCTGTCTCACTGGAACGTACCATTGCAGAACACCACACAAATATGCACTGAACCTGTACCCTTCCATAACCTCCCTGTCTCACTGGAACGTACCAATGCAGAACTACACAGAAATATGCCCTGAATCTGTACCCCTCCATAACCTCGCTGTCTCACATAAACGTACCAATGCGGAACTCCACACAAATATGCCCTGTTCCTGTACACTTCCATAACCTCCCTGTCTTACTGGAACATTCTAATGCAGAACTCCACACAAATATGCCCTGAAGCTGTACCCCTCCATAACCTCACTGTCTCACTGGAACGTACCAATGCAGAACTCCACACAAATATGCACTGAAGCTGTACCCCTCCATAACCTCCCTGTCTCACTGGAATGTACCAGTGCAGAACTCCACACAAATATGCCCTGAACCTGTACCCCTTCATAACCTCCCTGTCTCACTGGAACGTACCAATGCAGACCTCCACACAAATATGCCCTGATCCTGTACCCTCCATAACCTCCCTGTCTTACTGGAACATTCTAATGCAGAACTCCACACAAATATGCCCTGAAGCTGTACCCCTCCATAACCTCACTGTCTCACTGGAACGTACCAATGCAGAACTCCACACAAATATGCACTGAAGCTGTACCCCTCCATAACCTCCCTGTCTCACTGGAATGTACCAGTGCAGAACTCCACACAAATATGCCCTGAACCTGTACCCCTTCATAACCTCCCTGTCTCACTGGAACGTACCAATGCAGAACTCCACACAAATATGCCCTGAACCTGTAACCCTCCATAACCTCCCTGTCTCACCGGAACGTACCATTGCAGAACACCACACAAATATGACCTGAACCTGTACCCCTCTATAACTTCCCTGTCCCACTGGAACGTACCAATGCAGAACTACACACAAATATGCCCTGAACCTATACCCATCCATAACCTCCCTGTCTCACTGGAATGTACCAGTGCAGAACTCCACACAAATATGCCCTGAACCTGTACCCCTTCATAACCTCCCTGTCTCACTGGAACGTACCAGTGCAGAACTCCACACAAATATGCCCTGAACCTGTAACCCTCCATAACCTCCCTGTCTCACTGGAAAGTACCAAAGCAGAACTCCACACAAATATGCCCTGAGCCTGTACCCCTCCATAACCTCCCGGTCTCACTGGAACGTACCACTGCAGAACTTCACACAAATATGCCCTGAACCTGTACTCTGCATAACCTCCCTGTCTCACTGGAACGTACCAATGCAGAACTCCACACAAATATGCCATGAACCTGTACCCTCCATAACCTCCCTGTCTCACTGGAAAGTACCAATGCAGAACTCCACACAAATATGCCCTGAAGCTGTACCCCTCCATAACCTCCCTGTCTCACTGGAACGTACCACTGCATAACTCCACACAAATATGCCATGAACCTGTACCCTCCATAACCTCCCTGTCTCACTGGAAAGTACCAATGCAGAACTCCACACAAATATGCCCTGATCCTGTACCCCTCTATAAGTTCCATGTCTCACAGGAACGTACCAATGCAGAACTCCACACAAATATGCCCTGTTCCTGTACCCCTCCATAACCTCCCTGTCTCAATGGAATGTACCAATGCAGAACTACACACAAATATGCCCTGAACCTGTACCCTCCATAACCTCCCTGTCTCACAGGAACGTACCAATGCATTACTCCAAACAAATATGCCCTGTTCCTGTACCCCTCCATAACATTACTGTCTCACTGGAAAGTACCAATGCAGAACTCCACACAAATATGCCCTGAGCCTGTACCCCTCCATAACCTCCCTGTCTCACTGGAACGTACCAGTGCAGAACTCCACACAAATATGCCCTGAACCTGTAACCCTCCATAACCTCCCTGTCTCACTGGAAAGTACCAAAGCAGAACTCAACACAAATATGCCCTGAGCCTGTACCCCTCCATAACCTCCCGGTCTCACTGGAACGTACCACTGCATTACTCCAAACAAATATGCCCTGTTCCTGTACCCCTCCATAACATCACTGTCTCACTGGAACGTACCAATGCAGAACTCCACACAAATATGCCCTGTTCCTGTACCCCTCCATAACCTCCCTATCTCACTGGAACGTACCAATGCAGAACTCCACACAAATATGCCCTGATCCTGTACTCTCCATAACCTCCCTGTCTCACTGGAACGTACCATTACAGAACACCACACAAATATGACCTGAACCTGTACCCCTCTATAACTTCCCTGTCTCACTGGAACGTAGCATTGCAGAACACCACACAAATATGCCCTGAACCTGTACCACTCCATAGCCTCCCTGTCTCACTAGAACGTACCAATGCAGAACTCCACACAAATATGCCCTGAACCTGTACCCCTCTATAAATTCCCTGCCTCACTGGAACGTACCAATGCAGAACTACACACAAATATGCCCAGAACCTATACCCATCCATAACCTCCCTGTCTCACTGGAACGTCCCACTGCAGAACTCCACACAAATATGGCATGAACCTGTACCCTCCATAACCTCCCTGTCTCACTGGAAAGTACCAATGCAGAACTCCACACAAATATGCCCTGAGCCTGTACCCCTCCATAACCTCCCGGTCTCACTGGAACGTACCACTGCAGAACTTCACACAAATATGCCATGAACCTGTACCCTCCATAACCTCCCTGTCTCACTGGAAAGTACCAATGCAGAACTCCACACAAATATGCCCTGAAGCTGTACCCCTCCATAACCTCCCTGTCTCACTGGAACGTACCACTGCATAACTCCACACAAATATGCCCTGAACCTGTACCCTGCATAACCTCCCTGTCACACTGGAACGTACCAATGCAGAACTACGCACAAATATGCCCTGAACCTTTACCTCTCCATAACCTCCCTATCTCACTGGAACGTCCCAATGCAGAACTCAACACAAATATGCCCTGAACCTGTACCCTCCATAACCTCCCTGTCTCACTTTAACGTAACATTGCAGAACCCCACACAAATATGCCCTGATCCTGTACCCCTCTATAAGTTCCATGTCTCACAGGAACGTACCAATGCAGAACTCCACACAAATATGCCCTGTTCCTGTACCCCTCCATAACCTCCCTGTCTCATTGGAATGTACCAATGCAGAACTACACACAAATATGCCCTGAACCTGTACCCTCCATAACCTCCCTGTCTCACAGGAACGTACCAATGCATTACTCCAAACAAATATGCCCTGTTCCTGTACCCCTCCATAACATCACTGTCTCACTGGAACGTACCAATGCAGAACTCCACACAAATATGCCCTGTTCCTGTACCCCTCCATAACCTCCCTATCTCACTGGAACGTACCAATGCAGAACTCCACACAAATATGCCCTGATCCTGTACCCTCCATAACCTCCCTGTCTCACTGGAACGTACCATTACAGAACACCACACAAATATGACCTGAACCTGTACCCCTCTATAACTTCCCTGTCTCACTGGAACGTAGCATTGCAGAACTCCACACAAATATGCCCTGAACCTGTACCCCTCTATAACTTCCCTGCCTCACTGGAACGTACCAATGCAGAACTACACACAAATATGCCCAGAACCTATACCCATCCATAACCTCCCTGTCTCACTGGAACGTCCCACTGCAGAACTCCACACAAATATGGCATGAACCTGTACCCTCCATAACCTCCCTGTCTCACTGGAAAGTACCAATGCAGAACTCCACACAAATATGCCCTGAGCCTGTACCCCTCCATAACCTCCCGGTCTCACTGGAACGTACCACTGCAGAACTTCACACAAATATGCCCTGAACCTGTACCCTGCATAACCTCCCTGTCTCACTGGAACGTACCAATGCAGAACTCCACACAAATATGCCCTGAACCTGTACCCGTCCATAACCTCCCTGTCTCACTGGAACATCCCACTGCAGAACTCCACACAAATATGCCATGAACCTGTACCCTCCATAACCTCCCTGTCTCACTGGAAAGTACCAATGCAAAACTCCACACAAATATGCACTGAACCTGTACCCGTCCATAACCTCCCTGTCTCACTGGAACGTACCACTGCAGAACTCCACACAAATATGCCCTGAACCTGTACCCTGCATAATCTCCCTCTCTCACTGGAACGTACCAATGCAGAACTACACACAAATATGCCCTGAACCTGTACCCCTCCATAACCTCCCTGTCTCACATAAACGTACCAATGCGGAACTCCACACAAATATGCCCTGTTCCTGTACCCCTCCATAACCTCCCTGTCTCACTGGAACGTACCATTGCAGAACACCACACAAATATGCACTGAACCTGTACCCTTCCATAATCTCCCTGTCTCACTGGAACGTACCAAAGCAGAACTACACACAAATATGCCCTGAACCTGTACCCCTCCATAACCTCGCTGTCTCACATAAACGTACCAATGCGGAACTCCACACAAATATGCCCTGTTCCTGTACCCTTCCATAACCTCCCTGTCTTACTGGAACATTCTAATGCAGAACTCCACACAAATATGCCCTGAAGCTGTACCCCTCCATTACCTCACTGTCTCACTGGAACGTACCAATGCAGAACTCCACACAAATATGCACTGAAGCTGTACCCCTCCATAACCTCCCTGTCTCACTGGAATGTACCAGTGCAGAACTCCACACAAATATGCCTTGAACCTGTACCCCTTCATAACCTCCCTGTCTCACTGGAACGTACCAATGCAGACCTCCACACAAATATGCCCTGATCCTGTACCCTCCATAACCTCCCTGTCTTACTGGAACATTCTAATGCAGAACTGCACACAAATATGCCCTGAAGCTGTACCCCTCCATAACCTCACTGTCTCACTGGAACGTACCAATGCAGAACTCCACACAAATATGCACTGAAGCTGTACCCCTCCATAACCTCCCTGTCTCACTGGAATGTACCAGTGCAGAACTCCACACAAATATGCCCTGAACCTGTACCCCTTCATAACCTCCCTGTCTCACTGGAACGTACCAATGCAGAACTCCACACAAATATGCCCTGAACCTGTAACCCTCCATAACCTCCCTGTCTCACCGGAACGTACCATTGCAGAACACCACACAAATATGACCTGAACCTGTACCCCTCTATAACTTCCCTGTCTCACTGGAACGTACCAATGCAGAACTCCACACAAATATGCCCTGAACCTGTACCCCTTCATAACCTCCCTGTCTCACTGGAACGTACCAATGCAGAACTCCACACAAATATGCCCTGAACCTGTAACCCTCCATAACCTCCCTGTCTCACTGGAACGTACCATTGCAGAACACCACACAAATATGACCTGAACCTGTACCCCTCTATAACTTCCCTGTCTCACTGGAACGTAGCATTGCACAACACCACACAAATATGCCCTGAACCTGTACCACTCCATAGCCTCCCTGTCTCACTAGAACGTACCAATGCAGAACTCCACACAAATATGCCCTGATCGTGTACCCCTCTATAACTTCCCTGCCTCACTGGAACGTACCAATGCAGAACTACACACAAATATGCCCTGAACCTATACCCGTCCATAACCTCCCTGTCTCACTGGAACGTCCCACTGCAGAACTCCACACAAATATGCCATGAACCTGTACCCTCCATAATCTCCCTGTCTCACTGGAAAGTACCAATGCAGAACTCCACACAAATATGCCCTGAGCCTGTACCCCTCCATAACCTCCCGGTCTCACTGGAACGTACCACTGCAGAACTTCACACAAATATGCCCTGAACCTGTACTCTGCATAACCTCCCTGTCTCACTGGAACGTACCAATGCAGAACTACACACAAATATGCCATGAACCTGTACCCTCCATAACCTCCCTGTCTCACTGGAAAGTACCAATGCAGAACTCCACACAAATATGCCCTGAAGCTGTACCCCTCCATAACCTCCCTGTCTCACTGGAACGTACCACTGCATAACTCCACACAAATATGCCCTGAACCTGTACCCTGCATAACCTCCCTGTCACACTGGAACGTACCAATGCAGAACTACACACAAATATGCCCTGAACCTTTACCTCTCCATAACCTCCCTATCTCACTGGAACGTCCCAACGCAGAACTCAACACAAATATGCCCTGAACCTGTACCCTCCATAACCTCCCTGTCTCACTTTAACGTAACATTGCAGAACCCCACACAAATATGCCCTGATCCTGTACCCCTCTATAAGTTCCATGTCTCACAGGAACGTACCAATGCAGAACTCCACACAAATATGCCCTGTTCCTGTACCCCTCCATAACCTCCCTGTCTCATTGGAATGTACCAATGCAGAACTACACACAAATATGCCCTGAACCTGTACCCTCCATAACCTCTCTGTCTCACAGGAACGTACCAATGCATTACTCCAAACAAATATGCCCTGTTCCTGTACCCCGCCATAACATCACTGTCTCACTGGAACGTACCAATGCAGAACTCCACACAAATATGCCCTGTTCCTGTACCCCTCCATAACATCCCTATCTCACTGGAACGTACCAATGCAGAACTCCACACAAATATGCCCTGATCCTGTACCCTCCATAACCTCCCTGTCTTACTGGAACATTCTAATGCAGAACTCCACACAAATATGCCCTGAACCTGTACCCCTCCATAACCTCCCTGTCTCACTGGAACGTACCAATGCAGAACTCCACACAAATATGCACTGAACCTGTACCCCTCCAGAACCTCCCTGTCTCACTGGAATGTACCAATGCAGAACTCCACACAAATATGCCCTGAACCTGTACCCCTTCATAACCTCCCTGTCTCACTGGAACGTACCAATGCAGAACTCCACACAAATATGCCCTGAACCTGTAACCCTCCATAACCTCCCTGTCTCACTGGAACGTACCATTGCAGAACACCACACAAATATGCACTGAACCTGTACCCTTCCATAACCTCCCTGTCTCACTGGAACGTACCAATGCAGAACTACACAGAAATATGCCCTGAACCTGTACCCCTCCATAACCTCGCTGTCTCACATAAACGTACCAATGCGGAACTCCACACAAATATGCCCTGTTCCTGTACACTTCCATAACCTCCCTGTCTTACTGGAACATTCTAATGCAGAACTCCACACAAATATGCCCTGAAGCTGTACCCCTCCATAACCTCACTGTCTCACTGGAACGTACCAATGCAGAACTCCACACAAATATGCACTGAAGCTGTACCCCTCCATAACCTCCCTGTCTCACTGGAATGTACCAGTGCAGAACTCCACACAAATATGCCCTGAACCTGTACCCCTTCATAACCTCCCTGTCTCACTGGAACGTACCAATGCAGACCTCCACACAAATATGCCCTGATCCTGTACCCTCCATAACCTCCCTGTCTTACTGGAACATTCTAATGCAGAACTCCACACAAATATGCCCTGAAGCTGTACCCCTCCATAACCTCACTGTCTCACTGGAACGTACCAATGCAGAACTCCACACAAATATGCACTGAAGCTGTACCCCTCCATAACCTCCCTGTCTCACTGGAATGTACCAGTGCAGAACTCCACACAAATATGCCCTGAACCTGTACCCCTTCATAACCTCCCTGTCTCACTGGAACGTACCAATGCAGAACTCCACACAAATATGCCCTGAACCTGTAACCCTCCATAACCTCCCTGTCTCACCGGAACGTACCATTGCAGAACACCACACAAATATGACCTGAACCTGTACCCCTCTATAACTTCCCTGTCCCACTGGAACGTACCAATGCAGAACTACACACAAATATGCCCTGAACCTATACCCATCCATAACCTCCCTGTCTCACTGGAATGTACCAGTGCAGAACTCCACACAAATATGCCCTGAACCTGTACCCCTTCATAACCTCCCTGTCTCACTGGAACGTACCAGTGCAGAACTCCACACAAATATGCCCTGAACCTGTAACCCTCCATAACCTCCCTGTCTCACTGGAAAGTACCAAAGCAGAACTCCACACAAATATGCCCTGAGCCTGTACCCCTCCATAACCTCCCGGTCTCACTGGAACGTACCACTGCAGAACTTCACACAAATATGCCCTGAACCTGTACTCTGCATAACCTCCCTGTCTCACTGGAACGTACCAATGCAGAACTCCACACAAATATGCCATGAACCTGTACCCTCCATAACCTCCCTGTCTCACTGGAAAGTACCAATGCAGAACTCCACACAAATATGCCCTGAAGCTGTACCCCTCCATAACCTCCCTGTCTCACTGGAACGTACCACTGCATAACTCCACACAAATATGCCATGAACCTGTACCCTCCATAACCTCCCTGTCTCACTGGAAAGTACCAATGCAGAACTCCACACAAATATGCCCTGATCCTGTACCCCTCTATAAGTTCCATGTCTCACAGGAACGTACCAATGCAGAACTCCACACAAATATGCCCTGTTCCTGTACCCCTCCATAACCTCCCTGTCTCAATGGAATGTACCAATGCAGAACTACACACAAATATGCCCTGAACCTGTACCCTCCATAACCTCCCTGTCTCACAGGAACGTACCAATGCATTACTCCAAACAAATATGCCCTGTTCCTGTACCCCTCCATAACATTACTGTCTCACTGGAAAGTACCAATGCAGAACTCCACACAAATATGCCCTGAGCCTGTACCCCTCCATAACCTCCCTGTCTCACTGGAACGTACCAGTGCAGAACTCCACACAAATATGCCCTGAACCTGTAACCCTCCATAACCTCCCTGTCTCACTGGAAAGTACCAAAGCAGAACTCAACACAAATATGCCCTGAGCCTGTACCCCTCCATAACCTCCCGGTCTCACTGGAACGTACCACTGCAGAACTTCACACAAATATGCCCTGAACCTGTACTCTGCATAACCTCCCTGTCTCACTGGAACGTACCAATGCAGAACTACACACAAATATGCCATGAACCTGTACCCTCCATAACCTCCCTGTCTCACTGGAAAGTACCAATGCAGAACTCCACACAAATATGCCCTGAAGCTGTACCCCTCCATAACCTCCCTGTCTCACTGGAACGTACCACTGCATAACTCCACACAAATATGCCCTGAACCTGTACCCTGCATAACCTCCCTGTCACATTGGAACGTACCAATGCAGAACTACGCACAAATATGCCCTGAACCTTTACCTCTCCATAACCTCCCTATCTCACTGGAACGTCCCAATGCAGAACTCAACACAAATATGCCCTGAACCTGTACCCTCCATAACCTCCCTGTCTCACTTTAACGTAACATTGCAGAACCCCACACAAATATGCCCTGTTCCTGTACCCCTCCATAACCTCCCTGTCTCATTGGAATGTACCAATGCAGAACTACACACAAATATGCCCTGAACCTGTACCCTCCATAACCTCCCTGTCTCACAGGAACGTACCAATGCAGAACTACACACAAATATGCCATGAACCTGTACCCTCCATAACCTCCCTGTCTCACTGGAAAGTACCAATGCAGAACTCCACACAAATATGCCCTGAAGCTGTACCCCTCCATAACCTCCCTGTCTCACTGGAACGTACCACTGCATAACTCCACACAAATATGCCCTGAACCTGTACCCTGCATAACCTCCCTGTCACATTGGAACGTACCAATGCAGAACTACGCACAAATATGCCCTGAACCTTTACCTCTCCATAACCTCCCTATCTCACTGGAACGTCCCAATGCAGAACTCAACACAAATATGCCCTGAACCTGTACCCTCCATAACCTCCCTGTCTCACTTTAACGTAACATTGCAGAACCCCACACAAATATGCCCTGTTCCTGTACCCCTCCATAACCTCCCTGTCTCATTGGAATGTACCAATGCAGAACTACACACAAATATGCCCTGAACCTGTACCCTCCATAACCTCCCTGTCTCACAGGAACGTACCAATGCATTACTCCAAACAAATATGCCCTGTTCCTGTACCCCTCCATAACATCACTGTCTCACTGGAACGTACCAATGCAGAACTCCACACAAATATGCCCTGTTCCTGTACCCCTCCATAACCTCCCTATCTCACTGGAACGTCCCACTGCAGAACTCCACACAAATATGGCATGAACCTGTGCCCTCCATAACCTCCCTGTCTCACTGGAAAGTACCAATGCAGAACTCCACACAAATATGCCCTGAGCCTGTACCCCTCCATAACCTCCCGGTCTCACTGGAACGTACCACTGCAGAACTTCACACAAATATGCCCTGAACCTGTACCCTGCATAACCTCCCTGTCTCACTGGAACGTACCAATGCAGAACTCCACACAAATATGCCCTGAACCTGTACCCGTCCATAACCTCCCTGTCTCACTGGAACGTACCAATGCAGAACTCCACACAAATATGCACTGAACCTGTACCCCTTCATAACCTCCCTGTCTCACTGGAACGTACCAATGCAGAACTCCACACAAATATGCCCTGAACCTGTAACCCTCCATAACCTCCCTGTCTCACTGGAACGTACCATTGCAGAACACCACACAAATATGCACTGAACCTGTACCCTTCCATAACCTCCCTGCCTCACTGGAACGTACCAATGCAGAACTACACACAAATATGCCCTGAACCTATACCCGTCCATAACCTCCCTGTCTCACTGGAACGTCCCACTGCAGAACTCCACACAAATATGCCATGAACCTGTACCCTCCATAATCTCCCTGTCTCACTGGAAAGTACCAATGCAGAACTCCACACAAATATGCCCTGAGCCTGTACCCCTCCATAACCTCCCGGTCTCACTGGAACGTACCACTGCAGAACTTCACACAAATATGCCCTGAACCTGTACTCTGCATAACCTCCCTGTCTCACTGGAACGTACCAATGCAGAACTACACACAAATATGCCATGAACCTGTACCCTCCATAACCTCCCTGTCTCACTGGAAAGTACCAATGCAGAACTCCACACAAATATGCCCTGAAGCTGTACCCCTCCATAACCTCCCTGTCTCACTGGAACGTACCACTGCATAACTCCACACAAATATGCCCTGAACCTGTACCCTGCATAACCTCCCTGTCACACTGGAACGTACCAATGCAGAACTACACACAAATATGCCCTGAACCTTTACCTCTCCATAACCTCCCTATCTCACTGGAACGTCCCAACGCAGAACTCAACACAAATATGCCCTGAACCTGTACCCTCCATAACCTCCCTGTCTCACTTTAACGTAACATTGCAAAACCCCACACAAATATGCCCTGATCCTGTACCCCTCTATAAGTTCCATGTCTCACAGGAACGTACCAATGCAGAACTCCACACAAATATGCCCTGTTCCTGTACCCCTCCATAACCTCCCTGTCTCATTGGAATGTACCAATGCAGAACTACACACAAATATGCCCTGAACCTGTACCCTCCATAACCTCTCTGTCTCACAGGAACGTACCAATGCATTACTCCAAACAAATATGCCCTGTTCCTGTACCCCGCCATAACATCACTGTCTCACTGGAACGTACCAATGCAGAACTCCACACAAATATGCCCTGTTCCTGTACCCCTCCATAACCTCCCTATCTCACTGGAACGTACCAATGCAGAACTCCACACAAATATGCCCTGATCCTGTACCCTCCATAACCTCCCTGTCTTACTGGAACATTCTAATGCAGAACTCCACACAAATATGCCCTGAACCTGTACCCCTCCATAACCTCCCTGTCTCACTGGAACGTACCAATGCAGAACTCCACACAAATATGCACTGAACCTGTACCCCTCCAGAACCTCCCTGTCTCACTGGAATGTACCAATGCAGAACTCCACACAAATATGCCCTGAACCTGTACCCCTTCATAACCTCCCTGTCTCACTGGAACGTACCAATGCAGAACTCCACACAAATATGCCCTGAACCTGTAACCCTCCATAACCTCCCTGTCTCACTGGAACGTACCATTGCAGAACACCACACAAATATGCACTGAACCTGTACCCTTCCATAACCTCCCTGTCTCACTGGAACGTACCAATGCAGAACTACACAGAAATATGCCCTGAACCTGTACCCCTCCATAACCTCGCTGTCTCACATAAACGTACCAATGCGGAACTCCACACAAATATGCCCTGTTCCTGTACACTTCCATAACCTCCCTGTCTTACTGGAACATTCTAATGCAGAACTCCACACAAATATGCCCTGAAGCTGTACCCCTCCATAACCTCACTGTCTCACTGGAACGTACCAATGCAGAACTCCACACAAATATGCACTGAAGCTGTACCCCTCCATAACCTCCCTGTCTCACTGGAATGTACCAGTGCAGAACTCCACACAAATATGCCCTGAACCTGTACCCCTTCATAACCTCCCTGTCTCACTGGAACGTACCAATGCAGACCTCCACACAAATATGCCCTGATCCTGTACCCTCCATAACCTCCCTGTCTTACTGGAACATTCTAATGCAGAACTCCACACAAATATGCCCTGAAGCTGTACCGCTCCATAACCTCACTGTCTCACTGGAACGTACCAATGCAGAACTCCACACAAATATGCACTGAAGCTGTACCCCTCCATAACCTCCCTGTCTCACTGGAATGTACCAGTGCAGAACTCCACACAAATATGCCCTGAACCTGTACCCCTTCATAACCTCCCTGTCTCACTGGAACGTACCAATGCAGAACTCCACACAAATATGCCCTGAACCTGTAACCCTCCATAACCTCCCTGTCTCACCGGAACGTACCATTGCAGAACACCACACAAATATGACCTGAACCTGTACCCCTCTATAACTTCCCTGTCTCACTGGAACGTACCAATGCAGAACTACACACAAATATGCCCTGAACCTATACCCATCCATAACCTCCCTGTCTCACTGGAATGTACCAGTGCAGAACTCCACACAAATATGCCCTGAACCTGTACCCCTTCATAACCTCCCTGTCTCACTGGAACGTACCAGTGCAGAACTCCACACAAATATGCCCTGAACCTGTAACCCTCCATAACCTCCCTGTCTCACTGGAAAGTACCAAAGCAGAACTCCACACAAATATGCCCTGAGCCTGTACCCCTCCATAACCTCCCGGTCTCACTGGAACGTACCACTGCAGAACTTCACACAAATATGCCCTGAACCTGTACTCTGCATAACCTCCCTGTCTCACTGGAACGTACCAATGCAGAACTCCACACAAATATGCCATGAACCTGTACCCTCCATAACCTCCCTGTCTCACTGGAAAGTACCAATGCAGAACTCCACACAAATATGCCCTGAAGCTGTACCCCTCCATAACCTCCCTGTCTCACTGGAACGTACCACTGCATAACTCCACACAAATATGCCATGAACCTGTACCCTCCATAACCTCCCTGTCTCACTGGAAAGTACCAATGCAGAACTCCACACAAATATGCCCTGATCCTGTACCCCTCTATAAGTTCCATGTCTCACAGGAACGTACCAATGCAGAACTCCACACAAATATGCCCTGTTCCTGTACCCCTCCATAACCTCCCTGTCTCAATGGAATGTACCAATGCAGAACTACACACAAATATGCCCTGAACCTGTACCCTCCATAACCTCCCTGTCTCACAGGAACGTACCAATGCATTACTCCAAACAAATATGCCCTGTTCCTGTACCCCTCCATAACATTACTGTCTCACTGGAAAGTACCAATGCAGAACTCCACACAAATATGCCCTGAGCCTGTACCCCTCCATAACCTCCCTGTCTCACTGGAACGTACCAGTGCAGAACTCCACACAAATATGCCCTGAACCTGTAACACTCCATAACCTCCCTGTCTCACTGGAAAGTACCAAAGCAGAACTCAACACAAATATGCCCTGAGCCTGTACCCCTCCATAACCTCCCGGTCTCACTGGAACGTACCACTGCAGAACTTCACACAAATATGCCCTGAACCTGTACTCTGCATAACCTCCCTGTCTCACTGGAACGTACCAATGCAGAACTACACACAAATATGCCATGAACCTGTACCCTCCATAACCTCCCTGTCTCACTGGAAAGTACCAATGCAGAACTCCACACAAATATGCCCTGAAGCTGTACCCCTCCATAACCTCCCTGTCTCACTGGAACGTACCACTGCATACCTCCACACAAATATGCCCTGAACCTGTACCCTGCATAACCTCCCTGTCACATTGGAACGTACCAATGCAGAACTACGCACAAATATGCCCTGAACCTTTACCTCTCCATAACCTCCCTATCTCACTGGAACGTCCCAATGCAGAACTCAACACAAATATGCCCTGAACCTGTACCCTCCATAACCTCCCTGTCTCACTTTAACGTAACATTGCAGAACCCCACACAAATATGCCCTGTTCCTGTACCCCTCCATAACCTCCCTGTCTCATTGGAATGTACCAATGCAGAACTACACACAAATATGCCCTGAACCTGTACCCTCCATAACCTCCCTGTCTCACAGGAACGTACCAATGCATTACTCCAAACAAATATGCCCTGTTCCTGTACCCCTCCATAACATCACTGTCTCACTGGAACGTACCAATGCAGAACTCCACACAAATATGCCCTGTTCCTGTACCCCTCCATAACCTCCCTATCTCACTGGAACGTACCAATGCAGAACTGCACACAAATATGCCCTGATCCTGTACCCTCCATAACCTCCCTGTCTCACTGGAACGTACCATTACAGAACACCACACAAATATGACCTGAACCTGTACCCCTCTATAACTTCCCTGTCTCACTGGAACGTAGCATTGCAGAACACCACACAAATATGCCCTGAACCTGTACCCCTCCATAGCCTCCCTGTCTCACTAGAACGTACCAATGCAGAACTCCACACAAATATGCCCTGAACCTGTACCCCTCTATAAATTCCCTGCCTCACTGGAACGTACCAATGCAGAACTACACACAAATATGCCCAGAACCTATACCCATCCATAACCTCCCTGTCTCACTGGAACGTCCCACTGCAGAACTCCACACAAATATGGCATGAACCTGTGCCCTCCATAACCTCCCTGTCTCACTGGAAAGTACCAATGCAGAACTCCACACAAATATGCCCTGAGCCTGTACCCCTCCATAACCTCCCGGTCTCACTGGAACGTACCACTGCAGAACTTCACACAAATATGCCCTGAACCTGTACCCTGCATAACCTCCCTGTCTCACTGGAACGTACCAATGCAGAACTCCACACAAATATGCCCTGAACCTGTACCCGTCCATAACCTCCCTGTCTCACTGGAACGTACCAATGCAGAACTCCACACAAATATGCACTGAACCTGTACCCCTCCAGAACCTCCCTGTCTCACTGGAATGTACCAATGAAAAACTCCACACAAATATGCCCTGAACCTGTACCCCTTCATAACCTCCCTGTCTCACTGGAACGTACCAATGCAGAACTCCACACAAATATGCCCTGAACCTGTAACCCTCCATAACCTCCCTGTCTCACTGGAACGTACCATTGCAGAACACCACACAAATATGCACTGAACCTGTACCCTTCCATAATCTCCCTGTCTCACTGGAACGTACCAATGCAGAACTACACAGAAATATGCCCTGAACCTGTACCCCTCCATAACCTCGCTGTCTCACATAAACGTACCAATGCGGAACTCCACACAAATATGCCCTGTTCCTGTACCCTTCCATAACCTCCCTGTCTTACTGGAACATTCTAATGCAGAACTCCACACAAATATGCCCTGAAGCTGTACCCCTCCATAACCTCACTGTCTCACTGGAACGTACCAATGCAGAACTCCACACAAATATGCACTGAAGCTGTACCCCTCCATAACCTCCCTGTCTCACTGGAATGTACCAGTGCAGAACTCCACACAAATATGCACTGAATCTGTACCCCTCCATAACCTCCCTGTCTCACTGGAATGTACCAGTGCAGAACTCCACACAAATATGCCCTGAACCTGTACCCCTTCATAACCTCCCTGTCTCACTGGAACGTACCAATGCAGAACTCCACACAAATATGCCCTGAACCTGTAACCCTCCATAACCTCCCTGTCTCACCGGAACGTACCATTGCAGAACACCACACAAATATGACCTGAACCTGTACCCCTCTATAACTTCCCTGTCTCACTGGAACGTACCAATGCAGAACTACACACAAATATGCCCTGAACCTATACCCATCCATAACCTCCCTGTCTCACTGGAATGTACCAGTGCAGAACTCCACACAAATATGCCCTGAACCTGTACCCCTTCATAACCTCCCTGTCTCACTGGAACGTACCAGTGCAGAACTCCACACAAATATGCCCTGAACCTGTAACCCTCCATAACCTCCCTGTCTCACTGGAAAGTACCAAAGCAGAACTCCACACAAATATGCCCTGAGCCTGTACCCCTACATAACCTCCCGGTCTCACTGGAACGTACCACTGCAGAACTTCACACAAATATGCCCTGAACCTGTACTCTGCATAACCTCCCTGTCTCACTGGAAAGTACCAATGCAGAACTCCACACAAATATGCCCTGAAGCTGTACCCCTCCATAACCTCCCTGTCTCACTGGAACGTACCAATGCAGAACTCCACACAAATATGCCATGAACCTGTACCCTCCATAACCTCCCTGTCTCACTGGAAAGTACCAATGCAGAACTCCACACAAATATGCCCTGAAGCTGTACCCCTCCATAACCTCCCTGTCTCACTGGAACGTACCACTGCATAACTCCGCACAAATATGCCATGAACCTGTACCCTCCATAACCTCCCTGTCTCACTGGAAAGTACCAATGCAGAACTCCACACAAATATGCCCTGATCCTGTACCCCTCTATAAGTTCCATGTCTCACAGGAACGTACCAATGCAGAACTCCACACAAATATGCCCTGTTCCTGTACCCCTCCATAACCTCCCTGTCTCAATGGAATGTACCAATGCAGAACTACACACAAATATGCCCTGAACCTGTACCCTCCATAACCTCCCTGTCTCACAGGAACGTACCAATGCATTACTCCAAACAAATATGCCCTGTTCCTGTACCCCTCCATAACATTACTGTCTCACTGGAAAGTACCAATGCAGAACTCCACACAAATATGCCCTGAGCCTGTACCCCTCCATAACCTCCCTGTCTCACTGGAACGTACCAGTGCAGAACTCCACACAAATATGCCCTGAACCTGTAACCCTCCATAACCTCCCTGTCTCACTGGAAAGTACCAAAGCAGAACTCAACACAAATATGCCCTGAGCCTGTACCCCTCCATAACCTCCCGGTCTCACTGGAACGTACCACTGCAGAACTTCACACAAATATGCCCTGAACCTGTACTCTGCATAACCTCCCTGTCTCACTGGAACGTACCAATGCAGAACTACACACAAATATGCCATGAACCTGTACCCTCCATAACCTCCCTGTCTCACTGGAAAGTACCAATGCAGAACTCCACACAAATATGCCCTGAAGCTGTACCCCTCCATAACCTCCCTGTCTCACTGGAACGTACCACTGCATAACTCCACACAAATATGCCCTGAACCTGTACCCTGCATAACCTCCCTGTCACACTGGAACGTACCAATGCAGAACTACGCACAAATATGCCCTGAACCTTTACCTCTCCATAACCTCCCTATCTCACTGGAACGTCCCAATGCAGAACTCAACACAAATATGCCCTGAACCTGTACCCTCCATAACCTCCCTGTCTCACTTTAACGTAACATTGCAGAACCCCACACAAATATGCCCTGATCCTGTACCCTCTATAAGTTCCATTTCTCACAGGAACGTACCAATGCAGAACTCCACACAAATATGCCCTGTTCCTGTACCCCTCCATAACCTCCCTGTCTCATTGGAATGTACCAATGCAGAACTACACACAAATATGCCCTGAACCTGTACCCTCCATAACCTCCCTGTCTCACAGGAACGTACCAATGCATTACTCCAAACAAATATGCCCTGTTCCTGTACCCCTCCATAACATCACTGTCTCACTGGAACGTACCAATGCAGAACTCCACACAAATATGCCCTGTTCCTGTACCCCTCCATAACCTCCCTATCTCACTGGAACGTACCAATGCAGAACTCCACACAAATATGCCCTGATCCTGTACTCTCCATAACCTCCCTGTCTCACTGGAACGTACCATTACAGAACACCACACAAATATGACCTGAACCTGTACCCCTCTATAACTTCCCTGTCTCACTGGAACGTAGCATTGCAGAACACCACACAAATATGCCCTGAACCTGTACCACTCCATAGCCTCCCTGTCTCACTAGAACGTACCAATGCAGAACTCCACACAAATATGCCCTGAACCTGTACCCCTCTATAAATTCCCTGCCTCACTGGAACGTACCAATGCAGAACTACACACAAATATGCCCAGAACCTATACCCATCCATAACCTCACTGTCTCACTGGAACGTCCCACTGCAGAACTCCACACAAATATGGCATGAACCTGTAGCCTCCATAACCTCCCTGTCTCACTGGAAAGTACCAATGCAGAACTCCACACAAATATGCCCTGAGCCTGTACCCCTCCATAACCTCCCGGTCTCACTGGAACGTACCACTGCAGAACTTCACACAAATATGCCCTGAACCTGTACCCTGCATAACCTCCCTGTCTCACTGGAACGTACCAATGCAGAACTCCACACAAATATGCCCTGAACCTGTACCCGTCCATAACCTCCCTGTCTCACTGGAACATCCCACTGCAGAACTCCACACAAATATGCCATGAACCTGTACCCTCCATAACCTCCCTGTCTCACTGGAAAGTACCAATGCAAAACTCCACACAAATATGCACTGAACCTGTACCCGTCCATAACCTCCCTGTCTCACTGGAACGTACCACTGCAGAACTCCACACAAATATGCCCTGAACCTGTACCCTGCATAATCTCCCTCTCTCACTGGAACGTACCAATGCAGAACTACACACAAATATGCCCTGAACCTGTACCCCTCCATAACCTCACTGTCTCACATAAACGTACCAATGCGGAACTCCACACAAATATGCCCTGTTCCTGTACCCCTCCATAACCTCCCTGTCTCACTGGAACTTACCATTGCAGAACACCACACAAATATGCACTGAACCTGTACCCTTCCATAACCTCCCTGTCTCACTGGAACGTACCAAAGCAGAACTACACACAAATATGCCCTGAACCTGTACCCCTCCATAACCTCGCTGTCTCACATAAACGTACCAATGCGGAACTCCACACAAATATGCCCTGTTCCTGTACCCTTCCATAACCTCCCTGTCTTACTGGAACATTCTAATGCAGAACTCCACACAAATATGCCCTGAAGCTGTACCCCTCCATTACCTCCCTGTCTCACAGGAACGTACCAATGCAGAACTCCACACAAATATGCACTGAAGCTGTACCCCTCCATAACCTCCCTGTCTCACTGGAATGTACCAGTGCAGAACTCCACACAAATATGCCCTGAACCTGTACCCCTTCATAACCTCCCTGTCTCACTGGAACGTACCAATGCAGACCTCCACACAAATATGCCCTGATCCTGTACCCTCCATAACCTCCCTGACTTACTGGAACATTCTAATGCAGAACTCCACAGAAATATGCCCTGAAGCTGTACCCCTCCATAACCTCACTGTCTCACTGGAACGTACCAATGCAGAACTCCACACAAATATGCACTGAAGCTGTACCCCTCCATAACCTCCCTGTCTCACTGGAATGTACCAGTGCAGAACTCCACACAAATATGCCCTGAACCTGTACCCCTTCATAACCTCCCTGTCTCACTGGAACGTACCAATGCAGACCTCCACACAAATATGCCCTGATCCTGTACCCTCCATAACCTCCCTGTCTTACTGGAACATTCTAATGCAGAACTCCACACAAATATGCCCTGAAGCTGTACCCCTCCATAACCTCACTGTCTCACTGGAACGTACCAATGCAGAACTGCACACAAATATGCACTGAAGCTGTACCCCTCCATAACCTCCCTGTCTCACTGGAATGTACCAGTGCAGAACTCCACACAAATATGCCCTGAACCTGTACCCCTTCATAACCTCCCTGTCTTACTGGAACGTACCAATGCAGAACTCCACACAAATATGCCCTGAACCTGTAACCCTCCATAACCTCCCTGTCTCACCGGAACGTACCATTGCAGAACACCACACAAATATGACCTGAACCTGTACCCCTCTATAACTTCCCTGTCTCACTGGAACGTACCAATGCAGAACTACACACAAATATGCCCTGAACCTATACCCGTCCATAACCTCCCTGTCTCACTGGAACGTACCAGTGCAGAACTCCACACAAATATGCCCTGAACCTGTAAACCTCCATAACCTCCCTGTCTCACTGGAACGTACCATTGCAGAACACCACACAAATATGACCTAAACCTGTACCCCTCTATAACTTCCCTGTCTCACTGGAACGTACCAATGCAGAACTCCACACAAATATGCCTGAACCTGTACCCCTTCATAACCTCCCTGTCTCACTGGAACGTACCAATGCAGAACTCCACACAAATATGCCCTGAACCTGTAACCCTCCATAACCTCCCTGTCTCACTGGAACGTACCATTGCAGAACACCACACAAATATGACCTGAACCTGTACCCCTCTATAACTTCCCTGTCTCACTGGAACGTAGCATTGCAGAACACCACACAAATATGCCCTGAACCTTTACCACTCCATAGCCTCCCTGTCTCACTAGAACGTACCAATGCAGAACTCCACACAAATATGCCCTGATCCTGTACCCCTCTATAACTTCCCTGCCTCACTGGAACGTACCAATGCAGAACTACACACAAATATGCCCTGAACCTATACCCGTCCATAACCTCCCTGTCTCACTGGAACGTCCCACTGCAGAACTCCACACAAATATGCCATGAACCTGTACCCTCCATAACCTCCCTGTCTCACTGGAAAGTACCAATGCAGAACTCCACACAAATATGCCCTGAGCCTGTACCCCTCCATAACCTCCCGGTCTCACTGGAACGTACCACTGCAGAACTTCACACAAATATGCCCTGAACCTGTACTCTGCATAACCTCCCTG
This sequence comes from Hemitrygon akajei, assembly GCF_048418815.1. Lineage (NCBI taxonomy): Eukaryota > Metazoa > Chordata > Chondrichthyes > Myliobatiformes > Dasyatidae > Hemitrygon > Hemitrygon akajei. The sequence continues at coordinate 353,092 of NW_027332050.1, read as the reverse complement.
TCTCACTGGAACGTACCAATGCAGAACTACACACAAATATGCCATGAACCTGTACCCTCCATAACCTCCCTGTCTCACTGGAAAGTACCAATGCAGAACTCCACACAAATATGCCCTGAAGCTGTACCCCTCCATAACCTCCCTGTCTCACTGGAACGTACCACTGCATAACTCCACACAAATATGCCCTGAACCTGTACCCTGCATAACCTCCCTGTCACACTGGAACGTACCAATGCAGAACTACACACAAATATGCCCTGAACCTTTACCTGTCCATAACCTCCCTATCTCACTGGAACGTCCCAACGCAGAACTCAACACAAATATGCCCTGAACCTGTACCCTCCATAACCTCCCTGTCTCACTTTAACGTAACATTGCAGAACCCCACACAAATATGCCCTGATCCTGTACCCCTCTATAAGTTCCATGTCTCACAGGAACGTACCAATGCAGAACTCCACACAAATATGCCCTGTTCCTGTACCCCTCCATAACCTCCCTGTCTCATTGGAATGTACCAATGCAGAACTACACACAAATATGCCCTGAACCTGTACCCTCCATAACCTCCCTGTCTCACAGGAACGTACCAATGCATTACTCCAAACAAATATGCCCTGTTCCTGTACCCCTCCATAACATCACTGTCTCACTGGAACGTACCAATGCAGAACTCCACACAAATAAGCACTGAACCTGTACCCCTCCAGAACCTCCCTGTCTCACTGGAATGTACCAATGCAGAACTCCACACAAATATGCCCTGAACCTGTACCCCTCCATAACCTGACTGTCTCACTGGAACGTACCAATGCAGAACTCCACACAAATATGCACTGAACCTGTACCCCTCCAGAACCTCCCTGTCTCACTGGAATGTACCAATGCAGAACTCCACACAAATATGCCCTGAACCTGTACCCCTTCATAACCTCCCTGTCTCACTGGAACGTACCAATGCAGAACTCCACACAAATATGCCCTGAACCTGTAACCCTCCACAACCTCCCTGTCTCACTGGAACGTACCATTGCAGAACACCACACAAATATGCACTGAACCTGTACCCTTCCATAACCTCCCTGTCTCACTGGAACGTACCAATGCAGAACTACACACAAATATGCCCTGAACCTGTACCCTCCTTAACTTCGCTGTCTCACATAAACGTACCAATGCGGAACTCCACACAAATATGCCCTGTTCCTGTACCCCTCCATAATATCCCTGTCCCACTGGAACGTACCAATGCAGAACTCCACACAAATATGCCCTGTTCCTGTACCCCTCCATAACCTCCCTATCTCACTGGAACGTACCAATGCAGACCTCCACACAAATATGCCCTGATCCTGTACCCTCCATAACCTCCCTGTCTTACTGGAACATTCTAATGCAGAACTCCACACAAATATGCCCTGAAGCTCTACCCCTCCATAACCTCACTGTCTCACTGGAACGTACCAATGCAGACCTCCACACAAATATGCCCTGATCCTGTACCCTCCATAACCTCCCTGTCTTACTGGAACATTCTAATGCAGAACTCCACACAAATATGCCCTGAAGCTCTACACCTCCATAACCTCACTGTCTCACTGGTACGTACCAATGCAGAACTCCACACAAATAAGCACTGAAGCTGTACCCCTCCATAACCTCCCTGTCTCACTGGAATGTACCAGTGCAGAACTCCACACAAATATGCCCTGAACCTGTACCCCTTCATAACCTCATTGTCTAACTGGAACGTACCAATGCAGAACTCCACACAAATATGCCCTGAACCTGTAACCCTCCATAACCTCCCTGTCTCACTGGAACGTACCATTGCAGAACACCACACAAATATGACCTGAACCTGTACCCCTCTATAACTTCCCTGTCTCACTGGAACGTAGCATTGCAGAACACCACAAAAATATGCCCTGAACCTGTACCACTCCATAGCCTCCCTGTCTCACTAGAACGTACCAATGCAGAACTCCACACAAATATGCCCTGATCCTGTACCCCTCTATAACTTCCCTGCCTCACTGGAACGTACCAGTGCAGAACTACACACAAATATGCCCTGAACCTATACCCGTCCATAACCTCCATGTCTCACTGGAACGTCCCACTGCAGAACTCCACACAAATATGGCATGAACCTGTACCCTCCATAACCTCCCTGTCTCACTGGAAAGTACCAATGCAGAACTCCACACAAATATGCCCTGAGCCTGTACCCCTCCATAACCTCCCGGTCTCACTGGAACGTACCACTGCAGAACTTCACACAAATATGCCCTGAACCTGTACCCTGCATAACCTCCCTGTCTCACTGGAACGTACCAATGCAGAACTATACACAAATATGCCATGAACCTGTACCCTCCATAACCTCCCTGTCTCACTGGAAAGTACCAATGCAGAACTCCACACAAATATGCCCTGAAGCTGTACCCCTCCATAACCTCCCTGTCTCACTGGAACGTACCACTGCATAACTCCACACAAATATGCCCTGAACCTGTACCCTGCATAACCTCCCTGTCACACTGGAACGTACCAATGCAGAACTACACACATATATGCCCTGAACCTTTACCTCTCCATAACCTCCCTGTCTCACTGGAATGTCCCAACGCAGAACTCAACACAAATATGCCCTGAACCTGTACCCTCCATAACCTCCCTGTCTCACTTTAACGTAACATTGCAGAACCCCACACAAATATGCCCTGATCCTGTACCCCTCTATAAGTTCCATGTCACGCAGGAACGTACCAATGCAGAACTCCACACAAATATGCCCTGAACCTGTACCCCTTCATAACCTCCCTGTCTCACTGGAACGTACCAATGCAGAACTCCACACAAATAAGCCCTGAACCTGTAACCCTCCATAACCTCCCTGTCTCACTGGAACGTACCATTGCAGAACACCACACAAATATGCACTGAACCTGTACCCTTCCATAACCTCCCTGTCTCACTGGAACGTACCAATGCAGAACTACACACAAATATGCCCTGAACCTGTACCCCTCCTTAACCTCGCTGTCTCACATAAACTTACCAATGCGGAACTCCACACAAATATGCCCTGTTCCTGTACCCCTCCATAACCTCCCTATCTCACTGGAACGTACCAATGCAGACCTCCACACAAATATGCCCTGATCCTGTACCCCTCTATAACTTCCCTGTCTCACTGGAACGTCGCATTGCAGAACACCGCAAAAATATGCCCTGAACCTGTACCACTCCATAGCCTCCCTGTCTCACTAGAACGTACCAATGCAGAACTCCACACAAATATGCCCTGATCCTGTACCCCTCTATAACTTCCCTGCCTCACTGGAACGTACCAATGCAGAACTACACACAAATATGCCCTGACCCTATACCCGTCCATAACCTCCCTGTCTCACTGGAACGTCCCACTGCAGAACTCCACACAAATATGGCATGAACCTGTACCCTCCATAACCTCCCTGTCTCACTGGAAAGTACCAATGCAGAACTCCACAGAAATATGCCCTGAGCCTGTACCCCTCCATAACCTCCCGGTCTCACTGGAACGTACCACTGCAGAACTTCACACAAATATGCCCTGAACCTGTACCCTGCATAACCTCCCTGTCTCACTGGAACGTACCAATGCAGAACTATACACAAATATGCCATGAACCTGTACCCTCCATAACCTCCCTGTCTCACTGGAAAGTACCAATGCAGAACTCCACACAAATATGCCCTGAAGCTGTACCCCTCCATAACCTCCCTGTCTCACTGGAACGTACCACTGCATAACTCCACACAAATATGCCCTGAACCTGTACCCTGCATAACCTCCCTGTCACACTGGAACGTACCAATGCAGAACTACACACATATATGCCCTGAACCTTTACCTCTCCATAACCTCCCTGTCTCACTGGAATGTCCCAACGCAGAACTCAACACAAATATGCCCTGAACCTGTACCCTCCATAACCTCCCTGTCTCACTTTAACGTAACATTGCAGAACCCCACACAAATATGCCCTGATCCTGTACCCCTCTATAAGTTCCATGTCTCGCAGGAACGTACCAATGCAGAACTCCACACAAATATGCCCTGTTCCTGTACCCCTCCATAACCTCCCTGTCTCATTGGAATGTACCAATGCAGAACTACACACAAATATGCCCTGAACCTGTACCCTCCATAACCTCCCTGTCTCACAGGAACGTACCAATGCATTACTCCAAACAAAGATGCCCTGTTCCTGTACCCCTCCATAACATCACTGTCTCACTGGAACGTACCAATGCCGAACACCACACAAACATGCCCTGTTCCTGTACCCCACCATAACCTCCGTGTCTCACTGGAACGTACCAATGCAGAACTACACACAAATATGCCCTGAATCTGTACCCCTCCATAACCTCGCTGTCTCACATAAACGTACCAATGCGGAGCTCCACACAAATATGTCCTGTTCCTGTACCCCTCCATAAACTCCCTGTCCCACTGGAACGTACCAATGCAGAACTCCACACAAATATGCCCTGTTCCTGTACCCCTCCATAACCTCCCTATCTCACTGGAACGTACCAATGCAGAACTCCACACAAATATGCCCTGATCCTGTACCCTCCATAACCTCCCTGTCTTACTGGAACATTCTAATGCAGAACTCCACACAAATATGCCCTGAACCTGTACCCCTCCATAACTTCCCTGTCTCACTGGAATGTACCAGTGCAGAACTCCACACAAATATGCCCTGAACCTGTACCCCTTCATAACCTCCCTGTGTCACTGGAACGTACCAATGCAGTACTCCACACAAATATGCCATGAACCTGTAACCCTCCATAACCTCCCTGTCTCACTGGAACGTACCATTGCAGAACACCACACAAATATGACCTGACCCTGTACCCCTCTATAACTTCCCTGTCTCACTGGAACGTAGCATTGCAGAACACCACACAAATATGCCCTGAACCTGTACCCCTCCATAACTTCCCTGTCTCACTGGAACGTACCAATGCAGAACACCACACAAATATGCCCTGAACCTGTACCACTCCATAGCCTCCCTGTCTCACTAGAACGTACCAATGCAGAACACCACACAAATATGCCCTGAACCTGTAACCCTCCATAACTTCCCTGTCTCACTGGAACGTAGCATTGCAGAACACCACACAAATATGCCCTGAACCTGTACCACTCCATAGCCTCCCTGTCTCACTAGAACGTACCAATGCAGAACACCACACAAATATGCCCTGAACCTGTAACCCTCCATAACCTCCCTGTCTCACTGGAACATACCATTGCAGAACACCACACAAATATGACCTGAACCTGTACCCCTCTATAACTTCCCTGTCTCACTGGAACGTAGCATTGCAGAACACCACACAAATATGCCCTGAACCTGTACCACTCCATAGCCTCCCTGTCTCACTAGAACGTACCAATGCAGAACTCCACACAAATATGCCCTGATCCTGTACGCCTCTATAACTTCCCTGCCTCACTGGAACGTACCAATGCAGAACTACACACAAATATGCCCTGAACCTATACCAGTCCATAACCTCACTGTCTCACTGGAACGTCCCACTGCAGAACTCCACACAAATATGCCATGAACCTGTACCCTCCATAACCTCCCTGTCTCACTGGAAAGTACCAATGCAGAACTCCACACAAATATGCCCTGAGCCTGTACCCCTCCATAACCTCCCGGTCTCACTGGAACGTACCACTGCAGAACTTCACACAAATATGCCCTGAACCTGTACCCTGCATAAACTCCCTGTCTCACTGGAACGTACCAATGCAGAACTACACACAAATATGCCATGAACCTGTACCCTCCATAACCTCCCTGTCTCACTGGAAAGTACCAATGCAGAACTCCACACAAATATGCCCTGAACCTGTACCCCTCCATAACCTCCCTGTCTCACTGGAACGTACCACTGCATAACTCCACACAAATATGCCCTGACCCTGTACCCTGCATAACCGCCCTGTCACACTGGAACGTACCAATGCAGAACTACACACAAATATGCCCTGAACCTTTACCTCTCCATGACCTCCCTGTCTCACTGGAACGTCCCAACGCAGAACTCAACACAAATATGCCCTGAACCTGTACCCTCCATAACCTCCCTGTCTCACTTTAACGTAACATTGCAGAACCCCACACAAATATGCCCTGATCCTGTACCCCTCTATAAGTTCCATGTCTCATTGGAACGTACCAATGCAGAACTACACAGAAATATGCCCTGAACCTGTACCTCTCCATAACCTCCCTGTCTCACTGGAACGTATCAATGCAGAACTCAACACAAATATGCCCTGAACCTGTACCACTCCATAACCTCCCTGTCTCACTGGAACGTACCAATGCAGAACTCCACACAAATATGCCCTGAACCTGTACCCCTCCATAACTTCCCTGTCTCACTGGAACGTACCAATGCAGAACTCCACACAAATATGCCCTGAACCTGTACCCGTCCATAACCTCCCTGTCTCACTGGAACATCCCACTGCAGAACTCCACACAAATATGCCATGAACCTGTACCCTCCATAACCTCCCTGTCTCACTGGAAAGTACCAATGCAAAACTCCACACAAATATGCACTGAACCTGTACCCGTCCATAACCTCCCTGTCTCACTGGAACGTACCACTGCAGAACTCCACACAAATATGCCCTGAACCTGTACCCTGCATAATCTCCCTCTCTCACTGGAACGTACCAATGCAGAACTACACACAAATATGCCCTGAACCTGTACCCCTCCATAACCTCCCTGTCTCACATAAACGTACCAATGCGGAACTCCACACAAATATGCCCTGTTCCTGTACCCCTCCATTAACTCCCTGTCTCACTGGAACGTACCAATGCAGAACTCCACACAAATATGCCCTGAACCTGTACCCTCCATAACCTCCCTGTCTCACATAAACATACAAATGCGGAACTCCACACAAATATGCCCTGTTCCTGTACCCCTCCATAACCTCCCTGTCTCACTGGACCGTACCAATGCAGTACTCCACACAAATATGCACTGAACCTGTACCCCTCCATAACCTCCCTGTCTCACTGGAATGTACCAATGCAGAACTCCACACAAATATGCCCCGAACCTGTACCCCTCCATAACCTCCCTGTCTCACTGGAACGTACCAATGCAGACCTCCACACAAATATGCCCTGATCCTGTACCCTCCATAACATCCCTGTCTTACTGGAACATTCTAATGCAGAACTCCACACAAATATGCCCTGAAGCTGTACCCCTCCATAACCTCACTGTCTCACTGGAACGTACCAATGCAGAACTCCACACAAATATGCACTGAAGCTGTACCCCTCCATAACCTCCCTGTCTCACTGGAATGTACCAGTGCAGAACTCCACACAAATATGCCCTGAACCTGTACCCCTTCATAACCTCCCTGTCTTACTGGAACGTACCAATGCAGACCTCCACACAAATATGCCCTGATCCTGTACCCTCCATAACCTCCCTGTCTTACTGGAACATTCTAATGCAGAACTAAACACAAATATGCCCTGAAGCTGTACCCCTCCATAACCTCACTGTCTCACTGGAACGTACCAATGCAGAACTCCACACAAATATGCACTGAAGCTGTACCCCTCCATAACCTCCCTGTCTCACTGGAATGTACCAGTGCAGAACTCCACACAAATATGCCCTGAACCTGTACCCCTTCATAACCTCCCTGTCTCACTGGAACGTACCAATGCAGAACTCCACACAAATATGCCCTGAACCTGTAACCCTCCATAACCTCCCTGTCTCACTGGAACGTACCATTGCAGAACACCACACAAATATGACCTGAACCTGTACCCCTCTATAACTTCCCTGTCTCACTGGAACGTACCAATGCAGAACTACACACAAATATGCCCTGAACCTATACCCGTCCATAACCTCCCTGTCTCACTGGAATGTACCAGTGCAGAACTCCACACAAATATGCCCTGAACCTGTACCCCTTCATAACCTCCCTGTCTCACTGGAACGTACCAATGCAGAACTCCACACAAATATGCCCTGAACCTGTAACCCTCCATAACCTCCCTGTCTCACTGGAACGTACCATTGCAGAACACCACACAAATATGACCTGAACCTGTACCCCTCTATAACTTCCCTGTCTCACTGGAACGTACCAATGCAGAACTCGACACAAATATGCCCTGAACCTGTACCCCTTCAAAACCTCCCTGTCTCACTGGAACGTACCAATGCAGAACTCCACACAAATATGCCCTGAACCTGTAACCCTCCATAACCTCCCTGTCTCACTGGAACGTACCATTGCAGAACACCACACAAATATGACCTGAACCTGTACCCCTCTATAACTTCCCTGTCTCACTGGAACGTAGCATTGCAGAACACCACACAAATATGCCCTGAACCTGTACCACTCCATAGCCTCCCTGTCTCACTAGAACGTACCAATGCAGAACTCCACACAAATATGCCCTGATCCTGTACCCCTCTATAACTTCCCTGCCTCACTGGAACGTACCAATGCAGAACTACACACAAATATGCCCTGAACCTATACCCGTCCATAACCTCCCTATCTCACTGGAACGTCCCACTGCAGAACTCCACACAAATATGCCATGAACCTGTACCCTCCATAAACTCCCTGTCTCACTGGAACGTACCAATGCAGAACTACACACAAATATGCCATGAACCTGTACCCTCCATAACCTCCCTGTCTCACTGGAAAGTACCAATGCAGAACTCCACACAAATATGCCCTGAAGCTGTACCCCTCCATAACCTCCCTGTCTCACTGGAACGTACCACTGCATAACTCCACACAAATATGCCCTGAACCTGTACCCTGCATAACCTCCCTGTCACACTGGAACGTACCAATGCAGAACTACACACAAATATGCCCTGAACCTTTACCTCTCCATAACCTCCCTGTCTCACTGGAACGTCCCAACGCAGAACTCAACACAAATATGCCCTGAACCTCTACCCTCCATAACCTCCCTGTCTCACTTTAACGTAACATTGCAGAACCCCACACAAATATGCCCTGATCCTGTACCCCTCTATAAGTTCCATGTCTCACAGGAACATACCAATGCAGAACTCCACACAAATATGCCCTGTTCCTGTACCCCTCCATAACATCACTGTCTCACTGGAACGTACCAATGCCGAACTCCACACAAACATGCCCTGTTCCTGTACCCCACCATAACCTCCGTGTCTCACTGGAACGTACCAATGAAGAACTCCACACAAATATGCACTGAACCTGTACCCTTCCATAACCTCCCTGTCTCACTGGAACGTACCAATGCAGAACTACACACAAATATGCCCTGAACCTGTACCCCTCCAAAACCTCGCTGTCTCACATAAACGTACCAATGCGGAACTCCACACAAATATGCCCTGTTCCTGTACCCCACCATAACCTCCGTGTCTCACTGGAACGTACCAATGCAGAACTCCACACAAATATGCACTGAACCTGTACCCCTCCAGAACCACCCTGTCTCACTGGAATGTACCAATGCAGAACTCCACACAAATATGCCCTGAACCTGTACCCCTTCATAACCTCCCTGTCTCACTGGAACGTACCAATGCAGAACTCCACACAAATATGCCCTGAAACTGTAACCCTCCATAACCTCCCTGTCTCACTGGAACGTACCATTGCAGAACACCACACAAATATGCCGTGTTCCTGTACCCCTCCATAATCTCCCTGTCCCACTGGAACGTACCAATGCAGAACTCCACACAAATATGCCCTGTTCCTGTACCCCTCCATAACCTCCCTATCTCACTGGAACGTACCAATGCAGACCTCCACACAAATATGCCCTGATCCTGTACCCTCCATAACCTCCCTGTCTTACTGGAACATTCTAATGCAAAACTCCACACAAATATGCCCTGAAGCTGTACCACTCCATAACCTCCGTGTCTCACTGGAACGTACCAATGCAGAACTCCACACAAATATGCACTGAACCTGTACCCCTCCAGAACCACCCTGTCTCACTGGAATGTACCAATGCAGAACTCCACACAAATATGCCCTGAACCTGTACCCCTTCATAACCTCCCTGTCTCACTGGAACGTACCAATGCAGAACTCCACACAAATATGCCCTGAAACTGTAACCCTCCATAACCTCCCTGTCTCACTGGAACGTACCATTGCAGAACACCACACAAATATGCCGTGTTCCTGTACCCCTCCATAATCTCCCTGTCCCACTGGAACGTACCAATGCAGAACTCCACACAAATATGCCCTGTTCCTGTACCCCTCCATAACCTCCCTATCTCACTGGAACGTACCAATGCAGACCTCCACACAAATATGCCCTGATCCTGTACCCTCCATAACCTCCCTGTCTTACTGGAACATTCTAATGCAAAACTCCACACAAATATGCCCTGAAGCTGTACCACTCCATAACCTCACTGTCTCACTGGTACGTACCAATGCAGAACTCCACACAAATATGCACTGAAGCTGTACCCCTCCATAAACTCCCTGTCTCACTGGAATGTACCAGTGCAGAACTCCACACAAATATGCCCTGAACCTGTACCCCTTCATAACCTCATTGTCTCACTGGAACGTACCAATGCAGAACTCCACACAAATATGCCCTGAACCTGTACCACTCCATAACCTCCCTGTCTCACTGGAACGTACCAATGCAGAACTCCACACAAATATGCCCTGAACCTGTACCCCTCCATAACTTCCCTGTCTCACTGGAACGTACCAATGCAGAACTCCACACAAATATGCCCTGAACCTGTACCCGTCCATAACCTCCCTGTCTCACTGGAACATCCCACTGCAGAACTCCACACAAATATGCCATGAACCTGTACCCTCCATAACCTCCCTGTCTCACTGGAAAGTACCAATGCAAAACTCCACACAAATATGCACTGAACCTGTACCCGTCCATAACCTCCCTGTCTCACTGGAACGTACCACTGCAGAACTCCACACAAATATGCCCTGAACCTGTACCCTGCATAATCTCCCTCTCTCACTGGAACGTACCAATGCAGAACTACACACAAATATGCCCTGAACCTGTACCCCTCCATAACCTCCCTGTCTCACATAAACGTACCAATGCGGAACTCCACACAAATATGCCCTGTTCCTGTACCCCTCCATTAACTCCCTGTCTCACTGGAACGTACCAATGCAGAACTCCACACAAATATGCCCTGAACCTGTACCCTCCATAACCTCCCTGTCTCACATAAACATACAAATGCGGAACTCCACACAAATATGCCCTGTTCCTGTACCCCTCCATAACCTCCCTGTCTCACTGGACCGTACCAATGCAGTACTCCACACAAATATGCACTGAACCTGTACCCCTCCATAACCTCCCTGTCTCACTGGAATGTACCAATGCAGAACTCCACACAAATATGCCCCGAACCTGTACCCCTCCATAACCTCCCTGTCTCACTGGAACGTACCAATGCAGACCTCCACACAAATATGCCCTGATCCTGTACCCTCCATAACATCCCTGTCTTACTGGAACATTCTAATGCAGAACTCCACACAAATATGCCCTGAAGCTGTACCCCTCCATAACCTGACTGTCTCACTGGAACGTACCAATGCAGAACTCCACACAAATATGCACTGAAGCTGTACCCCTCCATAACCTCCCTGTCTCACTGGAATGTACCAGTGCAGAACTCCACACAAATATGCCCTGAACCTGTACCCCTTCATAACCTCCCTGTCTTACTGGAACGTACCAATGCAGACCTCCACACAAATATGCCCTGATCCTGTACCCTCCATAACCTCCCTGTCTTACTGGAACATTCTAATGCAGAACTAAACACAAATATGCCCTGAAGCTGTACCCCTCCATAACCTCACTGTCTCACTGGAACGTACCAATGCAGAACTCCACACAAATATGCACTGAAGCTGTACCCCTCCATAACCTCCCTGTCTCACTGGAATGTACCAGTGCAGAACTCCACACAAATATGCCCTGAACCTGTACCCCTTCATAACCTCCCTGTCTCACTGGAACGTACCAATGCAGAACTCCACACAAATATGCCCTGAACCTGTAACCCTCCATAACCTCCCTGTCTCACTGGAACGTACCATTGCAGAACACCACACAAATATGACCTGAACCTGTACACCTCTATAACTTCCCTGTCTCACTGGAACGTACCAATGCAGAACTACACACAAATATGCCCTGAACCTATACCCGTCCATAACCTCCCTGTCTCACTGGAATGTACCAGTGCAGAACTCCACACAAATATGCCCTGAACCTGTACCCCTTCATAACCTCCCTGTCTCACTGGAACGTACCAATGCAGAACTCCACACAAATATGCCCTGAACCTGTAACCCTCCATAACCTCCCTGTCTCACTGGAACGTACCATTGCAGAACACCACACAAATATGACCTGAACCTGTACCCCTCTATAACTTCCCTGTCTCACTGGAACGTACCAATGCAGAACTCGACACAAATATGCCCTGAACCTGTACCCCTTCAAAACCTCCCTGTCTCACTGGAACGTACCAATGCAGAACTCCACACAAATATGCCCTGAACCTGTAACCCTCCATAACCTCCCTGTCTCACTGGAACGTACCATTGCAGAACACCACACAAATATGACCTGAACCTGTACCCCTCTATAACTTCCCTGTCTCACTGGAACGTAGCATTGCAGAACACCACACAAATATGCCCTGAACCTGTACCACTCCATAGCCTCCCTGTCTCACTAGAACGTACCAATGCAGAACTCCACACAAATATGCCCTGATCCTGTACCCCTCTATAACTTCCCTGCCTCACTGGAACGTACCAATGCAGAACTACACACAAATATGCCCTGAACCTATACCCGTCCATAACCTCCCTATCTCACTGGAACGTCCCACTGCAGAACTCCACACAAATATGCCATGAACCTGTACCCTCCATAACCTCCCTGTCTCACTGGAACGTACCAATGCAGAACTACACACAAATATGCCATGAACCTGTACCCTCCATAACCTCCCTGTCTCACTGGAAAGTACCAATGCAGAACTCCACACAAATATGCCCTGAAGCTGTACCCCTCCATAACCTCCCTGTCTCACTGGAACGTACCACTGCATAACTCCACACAAATATGCCCTGAACCTGTACCCTGCATAACCTCCCTGTCACACTGGAACGTACCAATGCAGAACTACACACAAATATGCCCTGAACCTTTACCTCTCCATAATCTCCCTGTCTCACTGGAACGTCCCAACGCAGAACTCAACACAAATATGCCCTGAACCTCTACCCTCCATAACCTCCCTGTCTCACTTTAACGTAACATTGCAGAACCCCACACAAATATGCCCTGATCCTGTACCCCTCTATAAGTTCCATGTCTCACAGGAACGTACCAATGCAGAACTCCACACAAATATGCCCTGTTCCTGTACCCCTCCATAACATCACTGTCTCACTGGAACGTACCAATGCCGAACTCCACACAAACATGCCCTGTTCCTGTACCCCACCATAACCTCCGTGTCTCACTGGAACGTACCAATGAAGAACTCCACACAAATATGCACTGAACCTGTACCCTTCCATAACCTCCCTGTCTCACTGGAACGTACCAATGCAGAACTACACACAAATATGCCCTGAACCTGTACCCCTCCAAAACCTCGCTGTCTCACATAAACGTACCAATGCGGAACTCCACACAAATATGCCCTGTTCCTGTACCCCACCATAACCTCCGTGTCTCACTGGAACGTACCAATGCAGAACTCCACACAAATATGCACTGAACCTGTACCCCTCCAGAACCACCCTGTCTCTCTGGAATGTACCAATGCAGAACTCCACACAAATATGCCCTGAACCTGTACCCCTTCATAACCTCCCTGTCTCACTGGAACGTACCAATGCAGAACTCCACACAAATATGCCCTGAAACTGTAACCCTCCATAACCTCCCTGTCTCACTGGAACGTACCATTGCAGAACACCACACAAATATGCACTGAACCTGTACCCTTCCATAACCTCCCTGTCTCACTGGAACGTACCAAAGCAGAACTACACACAAATATGCCCTGAACCTGAACCCCTCCATAACCTCGCTGTCTCACATAAACGTACCAATGCGGAACTCCACACAAATATGCCGTGTTCCTGTACCCCTCCATAATCTCCCTGTCCCACTGGAACGTACCAATGCAGAACTCCACACAAATATGCCCTGTTCCTGTACCCCTCCATAACCTCCCTATCTCACTGGAACGTACCAATGCAGACCTCCACACAAATATGCCCTGATCCTGTACCCTCCATAACCTCCCTGTCTTACTGGAACATTCTAATGCAAAACTCCACACAAATATGCCCTGAAGCTGTACCCCTCCATAACCTCACTGTCTCACTGGTACGTACCAATGCAGAACTCCACACAAATATGCACTGAAGCTGTACCCCTCCATAAACTCCCTGTCTCACTGGAATGTACCAGTGCAGAACTCCACACAAATATGCCCTGAACCTGTACCCCTTCATAACCTCATTGTCTCACTGGAACGTACCAATGCAGAACTCCACACAAATATGCCCTGAACCTGTAACCCTCCATAACCTCCCTGTCTCACTGGAACGTACCATTGCAGAACACCACACAAATATGCCCTGAACCTGTACCACTCCATAGCCTCCTTGTCTCACTAGAACGTACCAATGCAGAACTCCACACAAATATGCCCTGAACCTGTACCCCTCTATAACTTCCCTGCCTCACTGGAACGTACCAATGCAGAACTACACACAAATATGCCCTGAACCTATACCCGTCCATAACCTCCCTGTCTCACTGGAACGTCCCACTGCAGAACTCCACACAAATATGGCATGAACCTGTACCCTCCATAACCTCCCTGTCTCACTGGAAAGTACCAATGCAGAACTCCACACAAATATGCCCTGAGCCTGTACCCCTCCATAACCTCCCGGTCTCACTGGAACGTACCACTGCAGAACTTCACACAAATATGCCCTGAACCTGTACCCTGCATAACCTCCCTGTCTCACTGGAACGTACCAATGCAGAACTCCACACAAATATGCCCTGAACCTGTACCCGTCCATAACCTCCCTGTCTCACTGGAACATCCCACTGCAGAACTCCACACAAATATGCCATGAACCTGTACCCTCCATAACCTCCCTGTCTCACTGGAATGTACCAATGCAGAACTCCACACAAATATTCCCCGAACCTGTACCCCTCCATAACCTCCCTGTCTCACTGGAACGTACCAATGCAGACCTCCACACAAATATGCCCTGATCCTGTACCCTCCATAACATCCCTGTCTTACTGGAACATTCTAATGCAGAACTCCACACAAATATGCCCTGAAGCTGTACCCCTCCATAACCTCACTGTCTCACTGGAATGTACCAATGCAGAACTACACACAAATATGCCCTGAACCTGTACCCCTCCATAACCTCCCTGTCTCACTGGAATGTACCAGTGCAGAACTCCACACAAATATGCCCTGAACCTGTACCCCTTCATAACCTCCCTGTCTCACTGGAACGTACCAATGCAGACCTCCACACAAATATGCCCTGATCCTGTACCCTCCATAACCTCCCTGTCTTACTGGAACATTCTAATGCAGAACTCCACACAAATATGCCCTGAAGCTGTACCCCTCCATAACCTCACTGTCTCACTGGAACGTACCAATGCAGAACTCCACACAAATATGCACTGAAGCTGTACCCCTCCATAACCTCTCTGTCTCACTGGAATGTACCAGTGCAGAACTCCACACAAATATGCCCTGAACCTGTACCCCTTCATAACCTCCCTGTCTCACTGGAACGTACCAATGCAGAACTCCACACAAATATGCCCAGAACCTGTAACCCTCCATAACCTCCCTGGCTCACCGGAACGTACCATTGCAGAACACCACACAAATATGACCTGAACCTGTACACCTCTATAACTTCCCTGTCTCACTGGAACGTACCAATGCAGAACTACACACAAATATGCCCTGAACCTATACCCGTCCATAACCTCCCTGTCTCACTGGAATGTACCAGTGCAGAACTCCACACAAATATGCCCTGAACCTGTACCCCTTCATAACCTCCCTGTCTCACTGGAACGTACCAATGCAGAACTCCACACAAATATGCCCTGAACCTGTAACCCTCCATAACCTCCCTGTCTCACTGGAACGTACCATTGCAGAACACCACACAAATATGACCTGAACCTGTACCCCTCTATAACTTCCCTGTCTCACTGGAACGTACCAATGCAGAACTCGACACAAATATGCCCTGAACCTGTACCCCTTCAAAACCTGCCTGTCTCACTGGAACGTACCAATGCAGAACTCCACACAAATATGCCCTGAACCTGTAACCCTCCATAACCTCCCTGTCTCACTGGAACGTACCATTGCAGAACACCACACAAATATGACCTGAACCTGTACCCCTCTATAACTTCCCTGTCTCACTGGAACGTAGCATTGCAGAACACCACACAAATATGCCCTGAACCTGTACCACTCCATAGCCTCCCTGTCTCACTAGAACGTACCAATGCAGAACTCCACACAAATATGCCCTGATCCTGTACCCCTCTATAACTTCCCTGCCTCACTGGAACGTACCAATGCAGAACTACACACAAATATGCCCTGAACCTATACCCGTCCATAACCTCCCTATCTCACTGGAACGTCCCACTGCAGAACTCCACACAAATATGCCATGAA
Organism: Hemitrygon akajei; assembly: GCF_048418815.1. Lineage (NCBI taxonomy): Eukaryota > Metazoa > Chordata > Chondrichthyes > Myliobatiformes > Dasyatidae > Hemitrygon > Hemitrygon akajei. The sequence goes on along the minus strand of NW_027332050.1, from coordinate 336,158 downwards.
CCTGTACCCTCCATAACCTCCCTGTCTCACTGGAACGTACCAATGCAGAACTACACACAAATATGCCATGAACCTGTACCCTCCATAACCTCCCTGTCTCACTGGAAAGTACCAATGCAGAACTCCACACAAATATGCCCTGAAGCTGTACCCCTCCATAACCTCCCTGTCTCACTGGAACGTACCACTGCATAACTCCACACAAATATGCCCTGAACCTGTACCCTGCATAACCTCCCTGTCACACTGGAACGTACCAATGCAGAACTACACACAAATATGCCCTGAACCTTTACCTCTCCATAACCTCCCTGTCTCACTGGAACGTCCCAACGCAGAACTCAACACAAATATGCCCTGAACCTCTACCCTCCATAACCTCCCTGTCTCACTTTAACGTAACATTGCAGAACCCCACACAAATATGCCCTGATCCTGTACCCCTCTATAAGTTCCATGTCTCACAGGAACGTACCAATGCAGAACTCCACACAAATATGCCCTGTTCCTGTACCCCTCCATAACATCACTGTCTCACTGGAACGTACCAATGCCGAACTCCACACAAACATGCCCTGTTCCTGTACCCCACCATAACCTCCGTGTCTCACTGGAACGTACCAATGAAGAACTCCACACAAATATGCACTGAACCTGTACCCTTCCATAACCTCCCTGTCTCACTGGAACGTACCAATGCAGAACTACACACAAATATGCCCTGAACCTGTACCCCTCCAAAACCTCGCTGTCTCACATAAACGTACCAATGCGGAACTCCACACAAATATGCCCTGTTCCTGTACCCCACCATAACCTCCGTGTCTCACTGGAACGTACCAATGCAGAACTCCACACAAATATGCACTGAACCTGTACCCCTCCAGAACCACCCTGTCTCTCTGGAATGTACCAATGCAGAACTCCACACAAATATGCCCTGAACCTGTACCCCTTCATAACCTCCCTGTCTCACTGGAACGTACCAATGCAGAACTCCACACAAATATGCCCTGAAACTGTAACCCTCCATAACCTCCCTGTCTCACTGGAACGTACCATTGCAGAACACCACACAAATATGCACTGAACCTGTACCCTTCCATAACCTCCCTGTCTCACTGGAACGTACCAAAGCAGAACTACACACAAATATGCCCTGAACCTGAACCCCTCCATAACCTCGCTGTCTCACATAAACGTACCAATGCGGAACTCCACACAAATATGCCGTGTTCCTGTACCCCTCCATAATCTCCCTGTCCCACTGGAACGTACCAATGCAGAACTCCACACAAATATGCCCTGTTCCTGTACCCCTCCATAACCTCCCTATCTCACTGGAACGTACCAATGCAGACCTCCACACAAATATGCCCTGATCCTGTACCCTCCATAACCTCCCTGTCTTACTGGAACATTCTAATGCAAAACTCCACACAAATATGCCCTGAAGCTGTACCCCTCCATAACCTCACTGTCTCACTGGTACGTACCAATGCAGAACTCCACACAAATATGCACTGAAGCTGTACCCCTCCATAAACTCCCTGTCTCACTGGAATGTACCAGTGCAGAACTCCACACAAATATGCCCTGAACCTGTACCCCTTCATAACCTCATTGTCTCACTGGAACGTACCAATGCAGAACTCCACACAAATATGCCCTGAACCTGTAACCCTCCATAACCTCCCTGTCTCACTGGAACGTACCATTGCAGAACACCACACAAATATGCCCTGAACCTGTACCACTCCATAGCCTCCTTGTCTCACTAGAACGTACCAATGCAGAACTCCACACAAATATGCCCTGAACCTGTACCCCTCTATAACTTCCCTGCCTCACTGGAACGTACCAATGCAGAACTACACACAAATATGCCCTGAACCTATACCCGTCCATAACCTCCCTGTCTCACTGGAACGTCCCACTGCAGAACTCCACACAAATATGGCATGAACCTGTACCCTCCATAACCTCCCTGTCTCACTGGAAAGTACCAATGCAGAACTCCACACAAATATGCCCTGAGCCTGTACCCCTCCATAACCTCCCGGTCTCACTGGAACGTACCACTGCAGAACTTCACACAAATATGCCCTGAACCTGTACCCTGCATAACCTCCCTGTCTCACTGGAACGTACCAATGCAGAACTCCACACAAATATGTCCTGAACCTGTACCCGTCCATAACCTCCCTGTCTCACTGGAACATCCCACTGCAGAACTCCACACATATATGCCATGAACCTGTACCCTCCATAACCTCCCTGTCTCACTGGAATGTACCAATGCAGAACTCCACACAAATATTCCCCGAACCTGTACCCCTCCATAACCTCCCTGTCTCACTGGAACGTACCAATGCAGACCTCCACACAAATATGCCCTGATCCTGTACCCTCCATAACATCCCTGTCTTACTGGAACATTCTAATGCAGAACTCCACACAAATATGCCCTGAAGCTGTACCCCTCCATAACCTCACTGTCTCACTGGAATGTACCAATGCAGAACTACACACAAATATGCCCTGAACCTGTACCCCTCCATAACCTCCCTGTCTCACTGGAATGTACCAGTGCAGAACTCCACACAAATATGCCCTGAACCTGTACCCCTTCATAACCTCCCTGTCTCACTGGAACGTACCAATGCAGACCTCCACACAAATATGCCCTGATCCTGTACCCTCCATAACCTCCCTGTCTTACTGGAACATTCTAATGCAGAACTCCACACAAATATGCCCTGAAGCTGTACCCCTCCATAACCTCACTGTCTCACTGGAACGTACCAATGCAGAACTCCACACAAATATGCACTGAAGCTGTACCCCTCCATAACCTCTCTGTCTCACTGGAATGTACCAGTGCAGAACTCCACACAAATATGCCCTGAACCTGTACCCCTTCATAACCTCCCTGTCTCACTGGAACGTACCAATGCAGAACTCCACACAAATATGCCCAGAACCTGTAACCCTCCATAACCTCCCTGGCTCACCGGAACGTACCATTGCAGAACACCACACAAATATGACCTGAACCTGTACCCCTCTATAACTTCCCTGTCTCACTGGAACGTACCAATGCAGAACTACACACAAATATGCCCTGAACCTATACCCGTCCATAACCTCCCTGTCTCACTGGAATGTACCAGTGCAGAACTCCACACAAATATGCCCTGAACCTGTACCCCTTCATAACCTCCCTGTCTCACTGGAACGTACCAGTGCAGAACTCCACACAAATATGCCCTGAACCTGTAACCCTCCATAACCTCCCTGTCTCACTGGAACGTACCATTGCAGAACACCACACAAATATGACCTAAACCTGTACCCCTCTATAACTTCCCTGTCTCACTGGAACGTACCAATGCAGAACTCCACACAAATATGCCCTGAACCTGTACCCCTTCATAACCTCCCTGTCTCACTGGAACGTACCAATGCAGAACTCCACACAAATATGCCCTGAACCTGTAACCCTCCATAACCTCCCTGTCTCACTGGAACGTACCATTGCAGAACACCACACAAATATGACCTGAACCTGTACCCCTCTATAACTTCCCTGTCTCACTGGAACGTAGCATTGCAGAACACCACACAAATATGCCCTGAACCTGTACCACTCCATAGCCTCCCTGTCTCACTAGAACGTACCAATGCAGAACTCCACACAAATATGCCCTGATCCTGTACCCCTCTATAACTTCCCTGCCTCACTGGAACGTACCAATGCAGAACTACACACAAATATGCCCTGAACCTATACCCGTCCATAACCTCCCTGTCTCACTGGAACGTCCCACTGCAGAACTCCACACAAATACGCCATGAACCTGTACCCTCCATAACCTCCCTGTCTCACTGGAAAGTACCAAAGCAGAACTCCACACAAATATGCCCTGAGCCTGTACCCCTCCATAACCTCCCGGTCTCACTGGAACGTACCACTGCAGAACTTCACACAAATATGCCCTGAACCTGTACTCTGCATAACCTCCCTGTCTCACTGGAACGTAGCAATGCAGAACTACACACTAATATGCCATGAACCTGTACCCTCCATAACCTCCCTGTCTCACTGGAAAGTACTGTTATGATACCAGCCCCCTCCTTTGTGAGAATTGCAAGAGCCCTAGTGAAAGGGGGGTCAATGACCCGAGAGAGAGAGCAAGAGAGAGAGAGAGACAGGCCGAATGGACACAGGAAATGGAAAGACAGCGACGTGCTGGATACCGCATTCCACTGGGACAAAAGCTGGCGACTGTGGCATTGTTCTCAGGAGACACCTGGGAACTGCAGACGTGCCAACTCGCAGGGACATTGTAAAGCCCTCGGGCAAAGTGGGCTGGTTGAGAGAGATTGCATCACCTGCAACCTGATTGACACCTGAGATCCCGTGAGGCAGTATAAAGAAGGGTCTGAAAGAGGACGACCCTCAGACGCACCAAGGAGACACCAAGAAGCACGATAACGCTTCCCGTGGGAACGGGAAGCCATTTTGAAATAAGCCACGTGCGTTAAATTCCGAATGCGGGGTTTGTGGCTGGAACCAACGGAAGATCGCTTTTAACTAACAACGGGGAAGATCGCTCCCCTGATTCCATGGATGTTTTGGGCAAGTTTTTCCGTTTATCTCTCTCTCTCTCCAACACGTGACACCAAAAGGGAAAAGCCTGCAGACTTCAGAGTGACTCTTTATATTTCCAATTGGACTCAGTATTATACCCTAGACAACGAATGAGCTTATTTCTGAGTGATTATTAATGTACCTGCGTTTTAGATTGAGTATTGACGCATGTTATCTGAATGTTTGTATTAACCTTAATTTTTGTGCCCCTTTATTAATAAAACTTTTGAAAATAGTACCATTGGACTTCAACTGACATATCTATCTTTGCTGGTAAGTGAAACCAGTTACAGGTTTCATAACAGTACCAATGCAGAACTCCACACAAATATGCCCTGAAGCTGTACCCCTCCATAACCTCCCTGTCTCACTGGAACGTACCACTGCATAACTCCACACAAATATGCCCTGAACCTGTACCCTGCATAACCTCCCTGTCACACTGGAACGTACCAATGCAGAACTACACACAAATATGCCCTGAACCTTTACCTCTCCATAACCTCCCTATCTCACTGGAACGTCCCAACGCAGAACTCAACACAAATATGCCCTGAACCTGTACCCTCCATAACCTCCCTGTCTCAATTTAACGTAACATTGCAGAACCCCACATAAATATGCCCTGATCCTGTACCCCTCTATAAGTTCCATGTCTCACAGGAACGTACCAATGCAGAACTCCACACAAATATGCCCTGTTCCTGTACCCCTCCATAACCTCCCTGTCTCATTGGAATGTACCAATGCAGAACTACACACAAATATGCCCTGAACCTGTACCCTCCATAACCTCCCTGTCTCACAGGAACGTACCAATGCATTACTCCAAACAAATATGCCCTGTTCCTGTACCCCTCCATAACATCACTGTCTCACTGGAACGTACCAATGCAGAACTCCACACAAATATGCCCTGTTCCTGTACCCCTCCATAACCTCCCTATCTCACTGGAACGTACCAATGCAGAACTCCACACAAATATGCCCTGATCCTGTACCCTCCATAACCTCCCTGTCTCACTGGAATGTACCAGTGCAGAACTCCACACAAATATGCCCTGAACCTGTACCCCTTCATAACCTCCCTGTCTCACTGGAACGTACCAATGCAGACCTCCACACAAATATGCCCTGATCCTGTACCCTCCATAACCTCCCTGTCTTACTGGAACATTCTAATGCAGAACTCCACACAAATATGCCCTGAAGCTGTACCCCTCCATAACCTCACTGTCTCACTGGAACGTACCAATGCAGAACTCCACACAAATATGCACTGAAGCTGTACCCATCCATAACCTCCCTGTCTCACTGGAATGTACCAGTGCAGAACTCCACACAAATATGCCCTGAACCTGTACCCCTTCATAACCTCCCTGTCTCACTGGAACGTACCAATGCAGAACTCCACACAAATATGCCCAGAACCTGTAACCCTCCATAACCTCCCTGTCTCACCGGAACGTACCATTGCAGAACACCACACAAATATGACCTGAACCTGTACCCCTCTATAACTTCCCTGTCTCACTGGAACGTACCAATGCAGAACTACACACAAATATGCCCTGAACCTATACCCGTCCATAACCTCCCTGTCTCACTGGAATGTACCAGTGCAGAACTCCACACAAATATGCCCTGAACCTGTACCCCTTCATAACCTCCCTGTCTCACTGGAACGTACCAGTGCAGAACTCCACACAAATATGCCCTGAACCTGTAACCCTCCATAACCTCCCTGTCTCACTGGAACGTACCATTGCAGAACACCACACAAATATGACCTAAACCTGTACCCCTCTATAACTTCCCTGTCTCACTGGAACGTACCAATGCAGAACTACACACAAATATGCCCTGAACCTATACCCGTCCATAACCTCCCTGTCTCACTGGAACGTCCCACTGCAGAACTCCACACAAATACGCCATGAACCTGTACCCTCCATAACCTCCCTGTCTCACTGGAAAGTACCAAAGCAGAACTCCACACAAATATGCCCTGAGCCTGTACCCCTCCATAACCTCCCGGTCTCACTGGAACGTACCACTGCAGAACTTCACACAAATATGCCCTGAACCTGTACTCTGCATAACCTCCCTGTCTCACTGGAACGTAGCAATGCAGAACTACACACTAATATGCCATGAACCTGTACCCTCCATAACCTCCCTGTCTCACTGGAAAGTACTGTTATGATACCAGCCCCCTCCTTTGTGAGAATTGCAAGAGCCCTAGTGAAAGGGGGGTCAATGACCCGAGAGAGAGAGCAAGAGAGAGAGAGAGACAGGCCGAATGGACACAGGAAATGGAAAGACAGCGACGTGCTGGATACCGCATTCCACTGGGACAAAAGCTGGCGACTGTGGCATTGTTCTCAGGAGACACCTGGGAACTGCAGACGTGCCAACTCGCAGGGACATTGTAAAGCCCTCGGGCAAAGTGGGCTGGTTGAGAGAGATTGCATCACCTGCAACCTGATTGACACCTGAGATCCCGTGAGGCAGTATAAAGAAGGGTCTGAAAGAGGACGACCCTCAGACGCACCAAGGAGACACCAAGAAGCACGATAACGCTTCCCGTGGGAACGGGAAGCCATTTTGAAATAAGCCACGTGCGTTAAATTCCGAATGCGGGGTTTGTGGCTGGAACCAACGGAAGATCGCTTTTAACTAACAACGGGGAAGATCGCTCCCCTGATTCCATGGATGTTTTGGGCAAGTTTTTCCGTTTATCTCTCTCTCTCTCCAACACGTGACACCAAAAGGGAAAAGCCTGCAGACTTCAGAGTGACTCTTTATATTTCCAATTGGACTCAGTATTATACCCTAGACAACGAATGAGCTTATTTCTGAGTGATTATTAATGTACCTGCGTTTTAGATTGAGTATTGACGCATGTTATCTGAATGTTTGTATTAACCTTAATTTTTGTGCCCCTTTATTAATAAAACTTTTGAAAATAGTACCATTGGACTTCAACTGACATATCTATCTTTGCTGGTAAGTGAAACCAGTTACAGGTTTCATAACAGTACCAATGCAGAACTCCACACAAATATGCCCTGAAGCTGTACCCCTCCATAACCTCCCTGTCTCACTGGAACGTACCACTGCATAACTCCACACAAATATGCCCTGAACCTGTACCCTGCATAACCTCCCTGTCACACTGGAACGTACCAATGCAGAACTACACACAAATATGCCCTGAACCTTTACCTCTCCATAACCTCCCTATCTCACTGGAACGTCCCAACGCAGAACTCAACACAAATATGCCCTGAACCTGTACCCTCCATAACCTCCCTGTCTCACTTTAACGTAACATTGCAGAACCCCACATAAATATGCCCTGATCCTGTACCCCTCTATAAGTTCCATGTCTCACAGGAACGTACCAATGCAGAACTCCACACAAATATGCCCTGTTCCTGTACCCCTCCATAACCTCCCTGTCTCATTGGAATGTACCAATGCAGAACTACACACAAATATGCCCTGAACCTGTACCCTCCATAACCTCCCTGTCTCACAGGAACGTACCAATGCATTACTCCAAACAAATATGCCCTGTTCCTGTACCCCTCCATAACATCACTGTCTCACTGGAACGTACCAATGCAGAACTCCACACAAATATGCCCTGTTCCTGTACCCCTCCATAACCTCCCTATCTCACTGGAACGTACCAATGCAGAACTCCACACAAATATGCCCTGATCCTGTACCCTCCATAACCTCCCTGTCTCACTGGAATGTACCAGTGCAGAACTCCACACAAATATGCCCTGAACCTGTACCCCTTCATAACCTCCCTGTCTCACTGGAACGTACCAATGCAGACCTCCACACAAATATGCCCTGATCCTGTACCCTCCATAACCTCCCTGTCTTACTGGAACATTCTAATGCAGAACTCCACACAAATATGCCCTGAAGCTGTACCCCTCCATAACCTCACTGTCTCACTGGAACGTACCAATGCAGAACTCCACACAAATATGCACTGAAGCTGTACCCATCCATAACCTCCCTGTCTCACTGGAATGTACCAGTGCAGAACTCCACACAAATATGCCCTGAACCTGTACCCCTTCATAACCTCCCTGTCTCACTGGAACGTACCAATGCAGAACTCCACACAAATATGCCCAGAACCTGTAACCCTCCATAACCTCCCTGTCTCACCGGAACGTACCATTGCAGAACACCACACAAATATGACCTGAACCTGTACCCCTCTATAACTTCCCTGTCTCACTGGAACGTACCAATGCAGAACTACACACAAATATGCCCTGAACCTATACCCGTCCATAACCTCCCTGTCTCACTGGAATGTACCAGTGCAGAACTCCACACAAATATGCCCTGAACCTGTACCCCTTCATAACCTCCCTGTCTCACTGGAACGTACCAGTGCAGAACTCCACACAAATATGCCCTGAACCTGTAACCCTCCATAACCTCCCTGTCTCACTGGAACGTACCATTGCAGAACACCACACAAATATGACCTAAACCTGTACCCCTCTATAACTTCCCTGTCTCACTGGAACGTACCAATGCAGAACTCCACACAAATATGCCCTGAACCTGTACCCCTTCATAACCTCCCTGTCTCACTGGAACGTACCAATGCAGAACTCCACACAAGTATGCCCTGAACCTGTAACCCTCCATAACCTCCCTGTCTCACTGGAACGTACCATTGCAGAACACCACACAAATATGACCTGAACCTGTACCCCTCTATAACTTCCCTGTCTCACTGGAACGTAGCATTGCAGAACACCACACAAATATGCCCTGAACCTGTACCACTCCATAGCCTCCCTGTCTCACTAGAACGTACCAATGCAGAACTCCACACAAATATGCCCTGATCCTGTACCCCTCTATAACTTCCCTGCCTCACTGGAACGTACCAATGCAGAACTACACACAAATATGCCCTGAACCTATACCCGTCCATAACCTCCCTGTCTCACTGGAACGTCCCACTGCAGAACTCCACACAAATATGCCATGAACCTGTACCCTCCATAACCTCCCTGTCTCACTGGAAAGTACCAAAGCAGAACTCCACACAAATATGCCCTGAGCCTGTACCCCTCCTTAACCTCCCGGTCTCACTGGAACGTACCACTGCAGAACTTCACACAAATATGCCCTGAACCTGTACTCTGCATAACCTCCCTGTCTCACTGGAACGTACCAATGCAGAACTACACACAAATATGCCATGAACCTGTACCCTCCATAACCTCCCTGTCTCACTGGAAAGTACTGTTATGATACCAGCCCCCTCCTTTCTGAGAATTGCAAGAGCCCTAGTGAAAGGGGGGTCAATGACCCGAGAGAGAGAGCAAGAGAGAGAGAGAGACAGGCCGAATGGACACAGGAAATGGAAAGACAGCGACGTGCTGGATACCGCATTCCACTGGGACAAAAGCTGGCGACTGTGGCATTGTTCTCAGGAGACACCTGGGAACTGCAGACGTGCCAACTCGCAGGGACATTGTAAAGCCCTCGGGCAAAGTGGGCTGGTTGAGAGAGATTGCATCACCTGCAACCTGATTGACACCTGAGATCCCGTGAGGCAGTATAAAGAAGGGTCTGAAAGAGGACGACCCTCAGACGCACCAAGGAGACACCAAGAAGCACGATAACGCTTCCCGTGGGAACGGGAAGCCATTTTGAAATAAGCCACGTGCGTTAAATTCCGAATGCGGGGTTTGTGGCTGGAACCAACGGAAGATCGCTTTTAACTAACAACGGGGAAGATCGCTCCCCTGATTCCATGGATGTTTTGGGCAAGTTTTTCCGTTTATCTCTCTCTCTCTCCAACACGTGACACCAAAAGGGAAAAGCCTGCAGACTTCAGAGTGACTCTTTATATTTCCAATTGGACTCAGTATTATACCCTAGACAACGAAAGAGCTTATTTCTGAGTGATTATTAATGTACCTGCGTTTTAGATTGAGTATTGACGCATGTTATCTGAATGTTTGTATTAACCTTAATTTTTGTGCCCCTTTACCATTGGACTTCAACTGACATATCTATCTTTGCTGGTAAGTGAAACCAGTTACAGGTTTCATAACAAGTGGGGTTCTCGTCTCGGGATTTGACACCAAAAAGGGGGAGGTCAGTCAATCGGGATTGTAAGTCAAAAAAAAATAATTTGGATCTGGTACGCAGGTAGCCAGACAGAGAAACCAGCAAAGATGGACGTGTGTGAATTTATGAAAAACACGACTGTGGCGGCGCTAGAGGTGAGCACCAAAGCAGACTTGTTAAATTTGGCGAAGGGGTTAGAGATGGAAAACGAGCAGGATCAAGCTGAGAGGCAAAGACAGCATGAAATTCGGATCAGAGAGTTAGCAGCAGCCGAGAGAGCGGCAGCGGGGAGAGAAAGAGAGAGGGAGGAGCTAAGGAGAGAGCGGTTTAATGTTAGTCGGGAGCTGAGAGTAGTACCTCCGTTCGAAGAGACGGATGTTGATAGTTATTTCTTGCTTTTTGAAAAGGTGGCAGTGAACCAGAAGTGGCCACAAGAGCAGTGGGTCGCGTTGTTACAAAGTGTGTTAGCAGGAGGGAGGATTTGGGCAGCCAGGATGCCGAACCGCCGACCGGCGAGTACGGTGGCCCCGCCCCTAGAGTCCCAAAGCTATCGCGCATGCGCGGTCACACGCAGCCTGTCCAGAAAAGCAGTGAGCAGTTTAAATCGGGCCAGCAGTAATCTGGCCAAGATGTTTTTACCGACCCTGTACCATGAGGGTTCCGAGGGTGGTAAAACAGAAAGCAGTAAAGTAAAAGGGGGTAAGGGAGAGGAAATAGCCCTGCCCTTAGTGAAGAGAAAGGTCCTAGAGGTAGGAACTAAAGTTGAGAAACGGATAAAGTTGTTAAAATGTCCAGAGTTGGACATGGTTAATCTGTCTGGTTTGGCAGAATTGTTTGAAGAAGTTCAGAGTTCTAAAGGTGTTCTCGATGGTCCCGAGAGTGAAATGAGGGCAGTCTTAGAGAGGAGGGGTATCCTTGCTGTGGAGAAGTCAGCTGAAATGGCCGAGGAGGTTGTTTCAGCTCGAAGGGTTGCGCCTTCCCCAACGGGGGGCTGCCTAGAGAGTAACTGGAAGGATCGGGGGACGTTAGAATTTGAAAAAGGTACGGGTGTTGAGAGCCTGGAAGGGGCCAATGTCCCGTTTGAGTGTGTCCAAGATGGGGGCGCACGTGGTGCTGAACCTGGTAACAGAGCTCAGGGGAAGTCTGAGGTGTTTGATTCAGGGGGACGGGGCGGCCGTCTTTGTGGATCAGATAGGGTTGGTTCAGTAGGAAAAGGGTTAACCTTGGTAACCGTGGGAAGTGTGAGTTCCACGGTGTTTGTATTCGAGAGTGGGGCCAAGGTTAATGCCGAATTTAAGGGGGGAATGAGGATTGTTATTGAAGGAAACGGAAAGTCTGTAGTTCCCAAGTCGAAGGAAGAAATTTTAAACCTGGCAGATCGCTCACAGAGTGAGTCGGGAAATAGCGGGGCCCCCCACTCTATTGTTACGCCAGGGTGGGGTGTGAAGAGGTTGCATTCGAAATGCTACCTGAAAGAGGAGTTGGAATTAAAAACAAATAGCCCCGATGAACGAGGCGGGCGGGAGTTCACCACGCCAAATTACTCAAAGTCCCAACGGGGGGACTCGCCAGAAAAGAGGTGACGGTTAATGGGGATGCCATTTTTTTTAAACAGCAAAGCAGGTTTTACGGGTTGCGCCAAAGCCTGTGAATAATAAAGACAGACCTTTGGAGTCCTGCCGGCGAAGTAAACCGACCGAAACGATTAGTATTCGCATAAACTTTTGTAGATGCACCTAAGCTAAGATCACACCTCCGCAGTTTTGTTGCTGAAAACAATAAATAAATAAGCTGGTTATTGAGCTGAAGTCTGATGCTGCCAGGCGTTAGCATGGCACGTGAGGTTAAGGTATTAAAGGAAAGGGGCACTGTACTTGTTACCTGTTTAGATGCTGACTTGAATGTATAACTGTATTACTCTGTAGTGAAAAGAAAAGCTTCTGTATTGTATTAGATTCAAAATTTCTGTAAGACTGTACCACTCTGGGTTTTAACCGCTGGTAAAAACCTTTTTAAGAGGGGAGGTGTTATGATACCAGCCCCCTCCTTTGTGAGAATTGCAAGAGCCCTAGTGAAAGGGGGGTCAATGACCCGAGAGAGAGAGCAAGAGAGAGAGAGAGACAGGCCGAATGGACACAGGAAATGGAAAGACAGCGACGTGCTGGATACTGCATTCCACTGGGACAAAAGCTGGCGACTGTGGCATTGTTCTCAGGAGACACCTGGGAACTGCAGACGTGCCAACTCGCAGGGACATTGTAAAGCCCTCGGGCAAAGTGGGCTGGTTGAGAGAGATTGCATCACCTGCAACCTGATTGACACCTGAGATCCCGTGAGGCAGTATAAAGAAGGGTCTGAAAGAGGACGACCCTCAGACGCACCAAGGAGACACCAAGAAGCACGATAACGCTTCCCGTGGGAACGGGAAGCCATTTTGAAATAAGCCACGTGCGTTAAATTCCGAATGCGGGGTTTGTGGCTGGAACCAACGGAAGATCGCTTTTAACTAACAACGGGGAAGATCGCTCCCCTGATTCCATGGATGTTTTGGGCAAGTTTTTCCGTTTATCTCTCTCTCTCTCCAACACGTGACACCAAAAGGGAAAAGCCTGCAGACTTCAGAGTGACTCTTTATATTTCCAATTGGACTCAGTATTATACCCTAGACAACGAAAGAGCTTATTTCTGAGTGATTATTAATGTACCTGCGTTTTAGATTGAGTATTGACGCATGTTATCTGAATGTTTGTATTAACCTTAATTTTTGTGCCCCTTTATTAATAAAACTTTTGAAAATAGTACCATTGGACTTCAACTGACATATCTATCTTTGCTGGTAAGTGAAACCAGTTACAGGTTTCATAACAGTACCAATGCAGAACTCCACACAAATATGCCCTGAAGCTGTACCCCTCCATAACCTCCCTGTCTCACTGGAACGTACCACTGCATAACTCCACACAAATATGCCCTGAACCTGTACCCTGCATAACCTCCCTGTCACACTGGAACGTACCAATGCAGAACTACACACAAATATGCCCTGAACCTTTACCTCTCCATAACCTCCCTATCTCACTGGAACGTCCCAACGCAGAACTCAACACAAATATGCCCTGAACCTGTACCCTCCATAACCTCCCTGTCTCACTTTAACGTAACATTGCAGAACCCCACACAAATATGCCCTGATCCTGTACCCCTCTATAAGTTCCATGTCTCACAGGAACGTACCAATGCAGAACTCCACACAAATATGCCCTGTTCCTGTACCCCTCCATAACCTCCCTGTCTCATTGGAATGTACCAATGCAGAACTACACACAAATATGCCCTGAACCTGTACCCTCCATAACCTCCCTGTCTCACAGGAACGTACCAATGCATTACTCCAAACAAATATGCCCTGTTCCTGTACCCCTCCATAACATCACTGTCTCACTGGAACGTACCAATGCAGAACTCCACACAAATATGCCCTGTTCCTGTACCCCTCCATAACCTCCCTATCTCACTGGAACGTACCAATGCAGAACTCCACACAAATATGCCCTGATCCTGTACCCTCCATAACCTCCCTGTCTCACTGGAACGTACCATTGCAGAACACCACACAAATATGACCTGAACCTATACCCCTCTATAACTTCCCTGTCTCACTGGAACGTAGCATTGCAGAACACCACACAAATATGCCCTGAACCTGTACCACTCCATAGCCTCCCTGTCTCACTAGAACGTACCAATGCAGAACTCCACACAAATATGCCCTGAACCTGTACCCCTCTATAACTTCCCTGCCTCACTGGAACGTACCAATGCAGAACTACACACAAATATGCCCTGAACCTATACCCATCCATAACCTCCCTGTCTCACTGGAACGTCCCACTGCAGAACTCCACACAAATATGGCATGAACCTGTACCCTTCATAACCTCCCTGTCTCACTGGAAAGTACCAATGCAGAACTCCACACAAATATGCCCTGAGCCTGTACCCCTCCATAACCTCCCGGTCTCACTGGAACGTACCACTGCAGAACTTCACACAAATATGCCCTGAACCTGTACCCTGCATAACCTCCCTGTCTCACTGGAACGTACCAATGCAGAACTCCACACAAATATGCCATGAACCTGTACCCTCCATAACCTCCCTGTCTCACTGGAAAGTACCAATGCAAAACTCCACACAAATATGCACTGAACCTGTACCCCTCCATAACCTCCCTGTCTCACATAAACGTACCAATGCGGAACTCCACACAAATATGCCCTGTTCCTGTACCCCTCCATTAACTCCCTGTCTCACTGGAACGTACCAATGCAGAACTCCACACAAATATGCCCTGAACCTGTACCCTCCATAACCTCCCTGTCTCACATAAACATACAAATGCGGAACTCCACACAAATATGCCCTGTTCCTGTACCCCTCCATAACCTCCCTGTCTCACTGGACCGTACCAATGCAGAACTCCACACAAATATGCACTGAACCTGTACCCCTCCATAACCTCCCTGTCTCACTGGAATGTACCAATGCAGAACTCCACACAAATATGCCCCGAACCTGTACCCCTCCATAACCTCCCTGTCTCACTGGAACGTACGAATGCAGACCTCCACACAAATATGCCCTGATCCTGTACCCTCCATAACATCCCTGTCTTACTGGAACATTCTAATGCAGAACTCCACACAAATATGCCCTGAAGCTGTACCCCTCCATAACCTCACTGTCTCACTGGAACGTACCAATGCAGAACTCCACACAAATATGCACTGAAGCTGTACCCCTCCATAACCTCCCTGTCTCACTGGAATGTACCAGTGCAGAACTCCACACAAATATGCCCTGAACATGTACCCCTTCATAACCTCCCTGTCTCACTGGAACGTACCAATGCAGACCTCCACACAAATATGCCCTGATCCTGTACCCTCCATAACCTCCCTGTCTTACTGGAACATTCTAATGCAGAACTCCACACAAATATGCCCTGAAGCTGTACCCCTCCATAACCTCACTGTCTCACTGGAACGTACCAATGCAGAACTCCACACAAATATGCACTGAAGCTGTACCCCTCCATAACCTCCCTGTCTCACTGAATGTACCAGTGCAGAACTCCATACAAATATGCCCTGAAACTGTACCCCTTCATAACCTCCCTGTCTCACTGGAACGTACCAATGCAGAACTCCACACAAATATGCCCTGAACCTGTAACCCTCCATAACCTCCCTGTCTCACCGGAACGTACCATTGCAGAACACCACACAAATATGACCTGAACCTGTACCCCTCTATAACTTCCCTGTCTCACTGGAACGTACCAATGCAGAACTACACACAAATATGCCCTGAACCTATACCCGTCCATAACCTCCCTGTCTCACTGGAATGCACCAGTGCAGAACTCCACACAAATATGCCCTGAACCTGTACCCCTTCATAACCTCCCTGACTCACTGGAACGTACCAGTGCAGAACTACACACAAATATGCCCTGAACCTGTAACCCTCCATAACCTCCCTGTCTCACTGGATCGTACCAATGCAGAACACCACACAAATATGACCTAAACCTGTACCCCTCTATAACTTCCCTGTCTCACTGGAACGTACCAATGCAGAACTCCACACAAATATGCCCTGAACCTGTACCCCTTCATAACCTCCCTGTCTCACTGGAACGTACCAATGCAGAACTCCACACAAATATGCCCTGAACCTGTAACCCTCCATAACCTCCCTGTCTCACTGGAACGTACCATTGCAGAACACCACACAAATATGACCTGAACCTGTACCCCTCTATAACTTCCCTGTCTCACTGGAACGTAGCATTGCAGAACACCACACAAATATGCCCTGAACCTGTACCACTCCATAGCCTCCCTGTCTCACTAGAACGTACCAATGCAGAACTCCACACAAATATGCCCTGATCCTGTACCCCTCTATAACTTCCCTGCCTCACTGGAACGTACCAATGCAGAACTACACACAAATATGCCCTGAACCTATACCCGTCCATAACCTCCCTGTCTCACTGGAACGTCCCACTGCAGAACTCCACACAAATATGCCATGAACCTGTACCCTCCATAATCTCCCTGTCTCACTGGAAAGTACCAATGCAGAACTCCACACAAATATGCCCTGAGCCTGTACCCCTCCATAACCTCCCGGTCTCACTGGAACGTACCACTGCAGAACTTCACACAAATATGCCCTGAACCTGTACTCTGCATAACCTCCCTGTCTCACTGGAACGTACCAATGCAGAACTACACACAAATATGCCATGAACCTGTACCCTCCATAACCTCCCTGTCTCACTGGAAAGTACCAATGCAGAACTCCACACAAATATGCCCTGAAGCTGTACCCCTCCATAACCTCCCTGTCTCACTGGAACGTACCACTGCATAACTCCACACAAATATGCCCTGAACCTGTACCCTGCATAACCTCCCTGTCACACTGGAACGTACCAATGCAGAACTACACACAAATATGCCCTGAACCTTTACCTCTCCATAACCTCCCTATCTCACTGGAACGTCCCAACGCAGAACTCAACACAAATATGCCCTGAACCTGTACCCTCCATAACCTCCCTGTCTCACTTTAACGTAACATTGCAGAACCCCACACAAATATGCCCTGATCCTGTACCCCTCTATAAGTTCCATGTCTCACAGGAACGTACCAATGCAGAACTCCACACAAATATGCCCTGTTCCTGTACCCCTCCATAACCTCCCTGTCTCATTGGAATGTACCAATGCAGAACTACACACAAATTAGCCCTGAACCTGTACCCTCCATAACCTCCCTGTCTCACAGGAACGTACCAATGCATTACTCCAAACAAATATGCCCTGTTCCTGTACCCCTCCATAACATCACTGTCTCACTGGAACGTACCAATGCAGAACTCCACACAAATATGCCCTGTTCCTGTACCCCTCCATAACCTCCCTATCTCACTGGAACGTACCAATGCAGAACTCCACACAAATATGCCCTGATCCTGTACCCTCCATAACCTCCCTGTCTTACTGGAACATTCTGATGCAGAACTCCACACAAATATGCCCTGAACCTGTACCCCTCCATAACCTCCCTGTCTCACTGGAACGTACCAATGCAGAACTCCACACAAATATGCACTGAACCTGTACCCCTCCAGAACCTCCCTGTCTCACTGGAATGTACCAATGCAGAACTCCACACAAATATGCCCTGAACCTGTACCCCTTCATAACCTCCCTGTCTCACTGGAACGTACCAATGCAGAACTCCACACAAATATGCCCTGAACCTGTAACCCTCCATAACCTCCCTGTCTCACTGGAACGTACCATTGCAGAACACCACACAAATATGCACTGAACCTGTACCCTTCCATAACCTCCCTGTCTCACTGGAACGTACCAATGCAGAACTACACACAAATATGCCCTGAACCTGTACCCCTCCATAACCTCGCTGTCTCACATAAACGTACCAATGCGGAACTCCACACAAATATGCCCTGTTCCTGTACCCTTCCATAACCTCCCTGTCTTACTGGAACATTCTAATGCAGAACTCCACACAAATATGCCCTGAAGCTGTACCCCTCCATAACCTCACTGTCTCACTGGAACGTACCAATGCAGAACTCCACACAAATATGCACTGAAGCTGTACCCCTCCATAACCTCCCTGTCTCACTGGAATGTACCAGTGCAGAACTCCACACAAATATGCCCTGAACCTGTACCCCTTCATAACTTCCCTGTCTCACTGGAACGTACCAATGCAGACCTCCACACAAATATGCCCTGATCCTGTACCCTCCATAACCTCCCTGTATTACTGGAACATTCTAATGCAGAACTCCACACAAATATGCCCTGAAGCTGTACCCCTCCATAACCTCACTGTCTCACTGGAACGTACCAATGCAGAACTCCACACAAATATGCACTGAAGCTGTACCCCTCCATAACCTCCCTGTCTCACTGGAATGTACCAGTGCAGAACTCCACACAAATATGCCCTGAACCTGTACCCCTTCATAACCTCCCTGTCTCACTGGAACGTACCAATGCAGAACTCCACACAAATATGCCCTGAACCTGTAACCCTCCATAACCTCCCTGTCTCACCGGAACGTACCATTGCAGAACCCCACACAAATATGCACTGAACCTGTACCCCTCTATAACTTCCCTGTCTCACTGGAACGTACCAATGCAGAACTACACACAAATATGCCCTGAACCTATACCCGTCCATAACCTCCCTGTCTCACTGGAATGTACCAGTGCAGAACTCCACACAAATATGCCCTGAACCTGTACCCCTTCATAACCTCCCTGTCTCACTGGAACGTACCAATGCAGAGCTCCACACAAATATGCCCTGAACATGTAACCCTCCATAACCTCCCTGTCTCACTGGAACGTACCATTGCAGAACACCACACAAATATGACTTGAACCTGTACCCCTCTATAACTTCCCTGTCTCACTGGAACGCAGCATTGCAGAACACCACACAAATATGCCCTGAACCTGTACCACTCCATAGCCTCCCTGTCTCACTAGAACGTACCAGTGCAGAACTCCACACAAATATGCCCTGATCCTGTACCCCTCTATAACTTCCCTGCCTCACTGGAACGTACCAATGCAGAACTACACACAAATATGCCCTGAACCTATACCCGTCCATAACCTCCCTGTCTCACTGGAACGTCCCACTGCAGAACTCCACACAAATATGCCATGAACCTGTACCCTCCATAATCTCCCTGTCTCACTGGAAAGTACCAATGCAGAACTCCACACAAATATGCCCTGAGCCTGTACCCCTCCATAACCTCCCGGTCTCACTGGAACGTACCACTGCAGAACTTCACACAAATATGCCCTGAACCTGTACTCTGCATAACCTCCCTGTCTCACTGGAACGTACCAATGCAGAACTACACACAAATATGCCATGAACCTGTACCCTCCATAACCTCCCTGTCTCACTGGAAAGTACCAATGCAGAACTCCACACAAATAAGCCCTGAAGCTGTACCCCTCCATAACCTCCCTGTCTCACCTGAACGTACCACTGCATAACTCCACACAAATATGCCCTGAACCTGTACCCTGCATAACCTCCCTGTCACACTGGAACGTACCAATGCAGAACTACACACAAATATGCCCTGAACCTTTACCTCTCCATAACCTCCCTATCTCACTGGAACGTCCCAACGCAGAACTCAACACAAATATGCCCTGAACCTGTACCCTCCATAACCTCCCTGTCTCAATTTAACGTAACATTGCAGAACCCCACACAAATATGCCCTGATCCTGTACCCCTCTATAAGTTCCATGTCTCACAGGAACGTACCAATGCAGAACTCCACACAAATATGCCTTGTTCCTGTACCCCTCCATAACCTCTCTGTCTCATTGGAATGTACCAATGCAGAACTACACACAAATTAGCCCTGAACCTGTACCCTCCATAACCTCCCTGTCTCACAGGAACGTACCAATGCATTACTCCAAACAAATATGCCCTGTTCCTGTACCCGTACATAACATCACAGTCTCACTGGAACGTACCAATGCAGAACTCCACACAAATATGCCCTGTTCCTGTACCCCTCCATAACCTCCCTATCTCACTGGAACGTACCAATGCAGAACTCCACACAAATATGCCCTGATCCTGTACCCTCCATAACCTCCCTGTCTTACTGGAACATTCTGATGCAGAACTCCACACAAATATGCCCTGAACCTGTACCCCTCCATAACCTCCCTGTCTCACTGGAACGTACCAATGCAGAACTCCACACAAATATGCACTGAACCTGTACCCCTCCAGAACCTCCCTGTCTCACTGGAATGTACAAATGCAGAACTCCACACAAATATGCCCTGAACCTGTACCCCTTCATAACCTCCCTGTCTCACTGGAACGTACCAATGCAGAACTCCACACAAATATGCCCTGAACCTGTAACCCTCCATAACCTCCCTGTCTCACTGGAACGTACCATTGCAGAACACCACACAAATATGCACTGAACCTGTACCCTTCCATAACCTCCCTGTCTCACTGGAACGTACCAATGCAGAACTACACACAAATATGCCCTGAACCTGTACCCCTCCATAACCTCGCTGTCTCACATAAACGTACCAATGCGGAACTCCACACAAATATGCCCTGTTCCTGTACCCTTCCATAACCTCCCTGTCTTACTGGAACATTCTAATGCAGAACTCCACACAAATATGCCCTGAAGCTGTACCCCTCCATAACCTCACTGTCTCACTGGAACGTACCAATGCAGAACTCCACACAAATATGCACTGAAGCTGTACCCCTCCATAACCTCCCTGTCTCACTGGAATGTACCAGTGCAGAACTCCACACAAATATGCCCTGAACCTGTACCCCTTCATAACCTCCCTGTCTCACTGGAACGTACCAATGCAGACCTCCACACAAATATGCCCTGATCCTGTATCCTCCATAACCTCCCTGTCTTACTGGAACATTCTAATACAGAACTCCACACAAATATGCCCTGAAGCTGTACCCCTCCATAACCTCACTGTCTCACTGGAACGTACCAATGCAGAACTCCACACAAATATGCACTGAAGCTGTACCCCTCCATAACCTCCCTGTCTCACTGGAATGTACCAGTGCAGAACTCCACACAAATATGCCCTGAACCTGTACCCCTTCATAACCTCCCTATCTCACTGGAACGTACCAATGCAGAACTCCACACAAATACGCCCTGAACCTGTAACCCTCCATAACCTCCCTGTCTCACCGGAACGTACCATTGCAGAACACCACACAAATATGCACTGAACCTGTACCCCTCTATAACTTCCCTGTCTCACTGGAACGTACCAATGCAGAACTACACACAAATATGCCCTGAACCTATACCCGTCCATAACCTCCCTGTCTCACTGGAATGTACCAGTGCAGAACTCCACACAAATATGCCCTGAACCTGTACC
Organism: Hemitrygon akajei; assembly: GCF_048418815.1. NCBI lineage: Eukaryota > Metazoa > Chordata > Chondrichthyes > Myliobatiformes > Dasyatidae > Hemitrygon > Hemitrygon akajei. The sequence goes on along the minus strand of NW_027332050.1, from coordinate 314,312 downwards.
CCTTCATAACCTCCCTGTCTCACTGGAACGTACCAGTGCAGAACTCCACACAAATATGCCCTGAACCTGTAACCCTCCATAACCTCCCTGTCTCACTGGAAAGTACCAAAGCAGAACTCCACACAAATATGCCCTGAGCCTGTACCCCTCCATAACCTCCCGGTCTCACTGGAACGTACCACTGCAGAACTTCACACAAATATGCCCTGAACCTGTACTCTGCATAACCTCCCTGTCTCACTGGAACGTACCAATGCAGAACTCCACACAAATATGCCATGAACCTGTACCCTCCATAACCTCCCTGTCTCACTGGAAAGTACCAATGCAGAACTCCACACAAATATGCCCTGAAGCTGTACCCCTCCATAACCTCCCTGTCTCACTGGAACGTACCACTGCATAACTCCACACAAATATGCCCTGAACCTGTACCCTGCATAACCTCCCTGTCACACTGGAACGTACCAATGCAGAACTACACACAAATATGCCCTGAACCTTTACCTCTCCATAACCTCCCTGTCTCACTTTAACGTAACATTGCAGAACCCCACACAAATATGCCCTGATCCTGTACCCCTCTATAAGTTCCATGTCTCACAGGAACGTACCAATGCAGAACTCCACACAAATATGCCCTGTTCCTGTACCCCTCCATAACCTCCCTATCTCACTGGAACGTACCAATGCAGAACTCCACACAAATATGCCCTGATCCTGTACCCTCCATAACCTCCCTGTCTCACTGGAACGTACCATTGCAGAACACCACACAAATATGACCTGAACCTGTACCCCTCTATAACTTCCCTGTCTCACTGGAACGTAGCATTGCAGAACACCACACAAATATGCCCTGAACCTATACCACTCCATAGCCTCCCTGTCTCACTAGAACGTACCAATGCAGAACTCCACACAAATATGCCCTGAACCTGTACCCCTCTATAACTTCCCTGCCTCACTGGAACGTACCAATGCAGAACTACACACAAATATGCCCTGAACCTATACCCATCCATAACCTCCCTGTCTCACTGGAACGTCCCACTGCAGAACTCCACACAAATATGGCATGAACCTGTACCCTCCATAACCTCCCTGTCTCACTGGAAAGTACCAATGCAGAACTCCACACAAATATGCCCTGAGCCTGTACCCCTCCATAACCTCCCGGTCTCACTGGAACGTACCACTGCAGAACTTCACACAAATATGCCCTGAACCTGTACCCTGCATAACCTCCCTGTCTCACTGGAACGTACCAATGCAGAACTCCACACAAATATGCCCTGAACCTGTACCCGTCCATAACCTCCCTGTCTCACTGGAACATCCCACTGCAGAACTCCACACAAATATGCCATGAACCTGTACCCTCCATAACCTCCCTGTCTCACTGGAAAGTACCAATGCAAAACTCCACACAAATATGCACTGAACCTGTACCCGTCCATAACCTCCCTGTCTCACTGGAACGTACCACTGCAGAACTCCACACAAATATGCCCTGAACCTGTACCCTGCATAATCTCCCTCTCTCACTGGAACGTACCAATGCAGAACTATACACAAATATGCCCTGAACCTGTACCCCTCCATAACCTCCCTGTCTCACATAAACGTACCAATGCGGAACTCCACACAAATATGCCCTGTTCCTGTACCCCTCCATAACCTCCCTGTCTCACTGGAACGTACCATTGCAGAACACCACACAAATATGCACTGAACCTGTACCCTTCCATAACCTCCCTGTCTCACTGGAACGTACCAATGCAGAACTGCACACAAATATGCCCTGAACCTGTACCCCTCCATAACCTCGCTGTCTCACATAAACGTACCAATGCGGAACTCCACACAAATATGCCCTGTTCCTGTACCCTTCCATAACCTCCCTGTCTTACTGGAACATTCTAATGCAGAACTCCACACAAATATGCCCTGAAGCTGTACCCCTCCATAACCTCACTGTCTCACTGGAACGTACCAATGCAGAACTCCACACAAATATGCACTGAAGCTGTACCCCTCCATAACCTCCCTGTCTCACTGGAATGTACCAGTGCAGAACTCCACACAAATATGCCCTGAACCTGTACCCCTTCATAACCTCCCTGTCTCACTGGAACGTACCAATGCAGACCTCCACACAAATATGCCCTGATCCTGTATCCTCCATAACCTCCCTGTCTTACTGGAACATTCTAATACAGAACTCCACACAAATATGCCCTGAAGCTGTACCCCTCCATAACCTCACTGTCTCACTGGAACGTACCAATGCAGAACTCCACACAAATATGCACTGAAGCTGTACCCCTCCATAACCTCCCTGTCTCACTGGAATGTACCAGTGCAGAACTCCACACAAATATGCCCTGAACCTGTACCCCTTCATAACCTCCCTATCTCACTGGAACGTACCAATGCAGAACTCCACACAAATACGCCCTGAACCTGTAACCCTCCATAACCTCCCTGTCTCACCGGAACGTACCATTGCAGAACACCACACAAATATGCACTGAACCTGTACCCCTCTATAACTTCCCTGTCTCACTGGAACGTACCAATGCAGAACTACACACAAATATGCCCTGAACCTATACCCGTCCATAACCTCCCTGTCTCACTGGAATGTACCAGTGCAGAACTCCACACAAATATGCCCTGAACCTGTACCCCTTCATAACCTCCCTGTCTCACTGGAACGTACCAGTGCAGAACTCCACACAAATATGCCCTGAACCTGTAACCCTCCATAACCTCCCTGTCTCACTGGAAAGTACCAAAGCAGAACTCCACACAAATATGCCCTGAGCCTGTACCCCTCCATAACCTCCCGGTCTCACTGGAACGTACCACTGCAGAACTTCACACAAATATGCCCTGAACCTGTACTCTGCATAACCTCCCTGTCTCACTGGAACGTACCAATGCAGAACTCCACACAAATATGCCATGAACCTGTACCCTCCATAACCTCCCTGTCTCACTGGAAAGTACCAATGCAGAACTCCACACAAATATGCCCTGAAGCTGTACCCCTCCATAACCTCCCTGTCTCACTGGAACGTACCACTGCATAACTCCACACAAATATGCCCTGAACCTGTACCCTGCATAACCTCCCTGTCACACTGGAACGTACCAATGCAGAACTACACACAAATATGCCCTGAACCTTTACCTCTCCATAACCTCCCTGTCTCACTTTAACGTAACATTGCAGAACCCCACACAAATATGCCCTGATCCTGTACCCCTCTATAAGTTCCATGTCTCACAGGAACGTACCAATGCAGAACTCCACACAAATATGCCCTGTTCCTGTACCCCTCCATAACCTCCCTATCTCACTGGAACGTACCAATGCAGAACTCCACACAAATATGCCCTGATCCTGTACCCTCCATAACCTCCCTGTCTCACTGGAACGTACCATTGCAGAACACCACACAAATATGACCTGAACCTGTACCCCTCTATAACTTCCCTGTCTCACTGGAACGTAGCATTGCAGAACACCACACAAATATGCCCTGAACCTATACCACTCCATAGCCTCCCTGTCTCACTAGAACGTACCAATGCAGAACTCCACACAAATATGCCCTGAACCTGTACCCCTCTATAACTTCCCTGCCTCACTGGAACGTACCAATGCAGAACTACACACAAATATGCCCTGAACCTATACCCATCCATAACCTCCCTGTCTCACTGGAACGTCCCACTGCAGAACTCCACACAAATATGGCATGAACCTGTACCCTCCATAACCTCCCTGTCTCACTGGAAAGTACCAATGCAGAACTCCACACAAATATGCCCTGAGCCTGTACCCCTCCATAACCTCCCGGTCTCACTGGAACGTACCACTGCAGAACTTCACACAAATATGCCCTGAACCTGTACCCTGCATAACCTCCCTGTCTCACTGGAACGTACCAATGCAGAACTCCACACAAATATGCCCTGAACCTGTACCCGTCCATAACCTCCCTGTCTCACTGGAACATCCCACTGCAGAACTCCACACAAATATGCCATGAACCTGTACCCTCCATAACCTCCCTGTCTCACTGGAAAGTACCAATGCAAAACTCCACACAAATATGCACTGAACCTGTACCCGTCCATAACCTCCCTGTCTCACTGGAACGTACCACTGCAGAACTCCACACAAATATGCCCTGAACCTGTACCCTGCATAATCTCCCTCTCTCACTGGAACGTACCAATGCAGAACTATACACAAATATGCCCTGAACCTGTACCCCTCCATAACCTCCCTGTCTCACATAAACGTACCAATGCGGAACTCCACACAAATATGCCCTGTTCCTGTACCCCTCCATAACCTCCCTGTCTCACTGGAACGTACCATTGCAGAACACCACACAAATATGCACTGAACCTGTACCCTTCCATAACCTCCCTGTCTCACTGGAACGTACCAATGCAGAACTGCACACAAATATGCCCTGAACCTGTACCCCTCCATAACCTCGCTGTCTCACATAAACGTACCAATGCGGAACTCCACACAAATATGCCCTGTTCCTGTACCCTTCCATAACCTCCCTGTCTTACTGGAACATTCTAATGCAGAACTCCACACAAATATGCCCTGAAGCTGTACCCCTCCATAACCTCACTGTCTCACTGGAACGTACCAATGCAGAACTCCACACAAATATGCACTGAAGCTGTACCCCTCCATAACCTCCCTGTCTCACTGGAATGTACCAGTGCAGAACTCCACACAAATATGCCCTGAACCTGTACCCCTTCATAACCTCCCTGTCTCACTGGAACGTACCAATGCAGACCTCCACACAAATATGCCCTGATCCTGTACCCTCCATAACCTCCCTGTCTTACTGGAACATTCTAATGCAGAACTCCACACAAATATGCCCTGAAGCTGTACCCCTCCATAACCTCACTGTCTCACTGGAACGTACCAATGCAGAGCTCCACACAAATATGCACTGAAGCTGTACCCCTCCATAACCTCCCTGTCTCACTGGAATGTACCAGTGCAGAACTCCACACAAATATGCCCTGAACCTGTACCCCTTCATAACCTCCCTGTCTCACTGGAACGTACCAATGCAGAACTCCACACAAATATGCCCTGAACCTGTAACCCTCCATAACCTCCCTGTCTCACCGGAACGTACCATTGCAGAACACCACACAAATATGACCTGAACCTGTACCCCTCTATAACTTCCCTGTCTCACTGGAACGTACCAATGCAGAACTACACACAAATATGCCCTGAACCTATACCCGTCCATAACCTCCCTGTCTCACTGGAATGTACCAGTGCAGAACTCCACACAAATATGCCCTGAACCTGTACCCCTTCATTACCTCCCTGTCTCACTGGAACGTACCAGTGCAGAACTCCACACAAATATGCCCTGAACCTGTAACCCTCCATAACCTCCCTGTCTCACTGGAACGTACCATTGCAGAACACCACACAAATATGACCTAAACCTGTACCCCTCTATAACTTCCCTGTCTCACTGGAACGTACCAATGCAGAACTCCACACAAATATGCCCTGAACCTGTACCCCTTCATAACCTCCCTGTCTCACTGGAACGTACCAATGCAGAACTCCACACAAATATGCCCTGAACCTGTAACCCTCCATAACCTCCCTGTCTCACAGGAACGTACCATTGCAGAACACCACACAAATATGACCTGAACCTGTACCCCTCTATAACTTCCCTGTCTCACTGGAACGTAGCATTGCAGAACACCAAACAAATATGCCCTGAACCTGTACCACTCCATAGCCTCCCTGTCTCACTAGAACGTACCAATGCAGAACTCCACACAAATATGCCCTGATCCTGTACCCCTCTATAACTTCCCTGCCTCACTGGAACGTACCAATGCAGAACTACACACAAATATGCCCTGAACCTATACCCGTCCATAACCTCCCTGTCTCACTGGAACGTCCCACTGCAGAACTCCACACAAATATGCCATGAACCTGTACCCTCCATAACCTCCCTGTCTCACTGGAAAGTACCAATGCAGAACTCCACACAAATATGCCCTGAGCCTGTACCCCTCCATAACCTCCCGGTCTCACTGGAACGTACCACTGCAGAACTTCACACAAATATGCCCTGAACCTGTACTCTGCATAACCTCCCTGTCTCACTGGAACGTACCAATGCAGAACTACACACAAATATGCCATGAACCTGTACCCTCCATAACCTCCCTGTCTCACTGGAAAGTACCAATGCAGAACTCCACACAAATATGCCCTGAAGCTGTACCCCTCCATAACCTCCCTGTCTCACTGGAACGTACCACTGCATAACTCCACACAAATATGCCCTGAACCTGTACCCTGCATAACTTCCCTGTCACACTGGAACGTACCAATGCAGAACTACACACAAATATGCCCTGAACCTTTACCTGTCCATAACCTCCCTATCTCACTGGAACGTCCCAACGCAGAACTCAACACAAATATGCCCTGAACCTGTACCCTCCATAACCTCCCTGTCTCACTTTAACGTAACATTGCAGAACCCCACACAAATATGCCCTGATCCTGTACCCCTCTATAAGTTCCATGTCTCACAGGAACGTACCAATGCAGAACTCCACACAAATATGCCCTGTTCCTGTACCCCTCCATAACCTCCCTATCTCACTGGAACGTACCAATGCAGAACTCCACACAAATATGCCCTGATCCTGTACCCTCCATAACCTCCCTGTCTCACTGGAACGTACCATTGCAGAACACCACACAAATATGACCTGAACCTGTACCCCTCTATAACTTCCCTGTCTCACTGGAACGTAGCATTGCAGAACACCACACAAATATGCCCTGAACCTATACCACTCCATAGCCTCCCTGTCTCACTAGAACGTACCAATGCAGAACTCCACACAAATATGCCCTGAACCTGTACCCCTCTATAACTTCCCTGCCTCACTGGAACGTACCAATGCAGAACTACACACAAATATGCCCTGAACCTATACCCATCCATAACCTCCCTGTCTCACTGGAACGTCCCACTGCAGAACTCCACACAAATATGGCATGAACCTGTACCCTCCATAACCTCCCTGTCTCACTGGAAAGTACCAATGCAGAACTCCACACAAATATGCCCTGAGCCTGTACCCCTCCATAACCTCCCGGTCTCACTGGAACGTACCACTGCAGAACTTCACACAAATATGCCCTGAACCTGTACCCTGCATAACCTCCCTGTCTCACTGGAACGTACCAATGCAGAACTCCACACAAATATGCCCTGAACCTGTACCCGTCCATAACCTCCCTGTCTCACTGGAACATCCCACTGCAGAACTCCACACAAATATGCCATGAACCTGTACCCTCCATAACCTCCCTGTCTCACTGGAAAGTACCAATGCAAAACTCCACACAAATATGCACTGAACCTGTACCCGTCCATAACCTCCCTGTCTCACTGGAACGTACCACTGCAGAACTCCACACAAATATGCCCTGAACCTGTACCCTGCATAATCTCCCTCTCTCACTGGAACGTACCAATGCAGAACTATACACAAATATGCCCTGAACCTGTACCCCTCCATAACCTCCCTGTCTCACATAAACGTACCAATGCGGAACTCCACACAAATATGCCCTGTTCCTGTACCCCTCCATAACCTCCCTGTCTCACTGGAACGTACCATTGCAGAACACCACACAAATATGCACTGAACCTGTACCCTTCCATAACCTCCCTGTCTCACTGGAACGTACCAATGCAGAACTGCACACAAATATGCCCTGAACCTGTACCCCTCCATAACCTCGCTGTCTCACATAAACGTACCAATGCGGAACTCCACACAAATATGCCCTGTTCCTGTACCCTTCCATAACCTCCCTGTCTTACTGGAACATTCTAATGCAGAACTCCACACAAATATGCCCTGAAGCTGTACCCCTCCATAACCTCACTGTCTCACTGGAACGTACCAATGCAGAACTCCACACAAATATGCACTGAAGCTGTACCCCTCCATAACCTCCCTGTCTCACTGGAATGTACCAGTGCAGAACTCCACACAAATATGCCCTGAACCTGTACCCCTTCATAACCTCCCTGTCTCACTGGAACGTACCAATGCAGACCTCCACACAAATATGCCCTGATCCTGTACCCTCCATAACCTCCCTGTCTTACTGGAACATTCTAATGCAGAACTCCACACAAATATGCCCTGAAGCTGTACCCCTCCATAACCTCACTGTCTCACTGGAACGTACCAATGCAGAGCTCCACACAAATATGCACTGAAGCTGTACCCCTCCATAACCTCCCTGTCTCACTGGAATGTACCAGTGCAGAACTCCACACAAATATGCCCTGAACCTGTACCCCTTCATAACCTCCCTGTCTCACTGGAACGTACCAATGCAGAACTCCACACAAATATGCCCTGAACCTGTAACCCTCCATAACCTCCCTGTCTCACCGGAACGTACCATTGCAGAACACCACACAAATATGACCTGAACCTGTACCCCTCTATAACTTCCCTGTCTCACTGGAACGTACCAATGCAGAACTACACACAAATATGCCCTGAACCTATACCCGTCCATAACCTCCCTGTCTCACTGGAATGTACCAGTGCAGAACTCCACACAAATATGCCCTGAACCTGTACCCCTTCATTACCTCCCTGTCTCACTGGAACGTACCAGTGCAGAACTCCACACAAATATGCCCTGAACCTGTAACCCTCCATAACCTCCCTGTCTCACTGGAACGTACCATTGCAGAACACCACACAAATATGACCTAAACCTGTACCCCTCTATAACTTCCCTGTCTCACTGGAACGTACCAATGCAGAACTCCACACAAATATGCCCTGAACCTGTACCCCTTCATAACCTCCCTGTCTCACTGGAACGTACCAATGCAGAACTCCACACAAATATGCCCTGAACCTGTAACCCTCCATAACCTCCCTGTCTCACAGGAACGTACCATTGCAGAACACCACACAAATATGACCTGAACCTGTACCCCTCTATAACTTCCCTGTCTCACTGGAACGTAGCATTGCAGAACACCAAACAAATATGCCCTGAACCTGTACCACTCCATAGCCTCCCTGTCTCACTAGAACGTACCAATGCAGAACTCCACACAAATATGCCCTGATCCTGTACCCCTCTATAACTTCCCTGCCTCACTGGAACGTACCAATGCAGAACTACACACAAATATGCCCTGAACCTATACCCGTCCATAACCTCCCTGTCTCACTGGAACGTCCCACTGCAGAACTCCACACAAATATGCCATGAACCTGTACCCTCCATAACCTCCCTGTCTCACTGGAAAGTACCAATGCAGAACTCCACACAAATATGCCCTGAGCCTGTACCCCTCCATAACCTCCCGGTCTCACTGGAACGTACCACTGCAGAACTTCACACAAATATGCCCTGAACCTGTACTCTGCATAACCTCCCTGTCTCACTGGAACGTACCAATGCAGAACTACACACAAATATGCCATGAACCTGTACCCTCCATAACCTCCCTGTCTCACTGGAAAGTACCAATGCAGAACTCCACACAAATATGCCCTGAAGCTGTACCCCTCCATAACCTCCCTGTCTCACTGGAACGTACCACTGCATAACTCCACACAAATATGCCCTGAACCTGTACCCTGCATAACTTCCCTGTCACACTGGAACGTACCAATGCAGAACTACACACAAATATGCCCTGAACCTTTACCTGTCCATAACCTCCCTATCTCACTGGAACGTCCCAACGCAGAACTCAACACAAATATGCCCTGAACCTGTACCCTCCATAACCTCCCTGTCTCACTTTAACGTAACATTGCAGAACCCCACACAAATATGCCCTGATCCTGTACCCCTCTATAAGTTCCATGTCTCACAGGAACGTACCAATGGAGAACTCCACACAAATATGCCCTGTTCCTGTACCCCTCCATAACCTCCCTGTCTCATTGGAATGTACCAATGCAGAACTACACACAAATATGCCCTGAACCTGTACCCTCCATAACCTCCCTGTCTCACAGGAACGTACCAATGCATTACTCCAAACAAATATGCCCTGTTCCTGTACCCCTCCATAACATCACTGTCTCACTGGAACGTACCAATGCAGAACTCCACACAAATATGCCCTGTTCCTGTACCCCTCCATAACCTCCCTATCTCACTGGAACGTACCAATGCAGAACTCCACACAAATATGCCCTGATCCTGTACCCTCCATAACCTCCCTGTCTTACTGGAACATTCTAATGCAGAACTCCACACAAATATGCCCTGAACCTGTACCCCTCCATAACCTGACTGTCTCACTGGAACGTACCAATGCAGAACTCCACACAAATATGCACTGAACCTGTACCCCTCCAGAAACTCCCTGTCTCACTGGAATGTACCAATGCAGAACTCCACACAAATATGCCCTGAACCTGTACCCCTTCATAACCTCCCTGTCTCACTGGAACGTACCAATGCAGAACTCCACACAAATATGCCCTGAACCTGTAACCCTCCATAACCTCCCTGTCTCACTGGAACGTACCATTGCAGAACACCACACAAATATGCACTGAACCTGTACCCTTCCATAACCTCCCTGTCTCACTGGAACGTACCAATGCAGAACTACACACAAATATGCCCTGAACCTGTACCCTCCTTAACCTCGCTGTCTCACATAAACGTACCAATGCGGAACTCCACACAAATATGCCCTGTTCCTGTACCCCTCCATAATCTCCCTGTCCCACTGGAACGTACCAATGCAGAACTCCACACAAATATGCCCTGTTCCTGTACCCCTCCATAACCTCCCTATCTCACTGGAACGTACCAATGCAGACCTCCACACAAATATGCCCTGATCCTGTACCCTCCATAACCTCCCTGTCTTACTGGAACATTCTAATGCAGAACTCCACACAAATATGCCCTGAAGCTCTACCCCTCCATAACCTCACTGTCTCACTGGAACGTACCAATGCAGACCTCCACACAAATATGCCCTGATCCTGTACCCTCCATAACCTCACTGTCTCACTGGTACGTACCAATGCAGAACTCCACACAAATATGCACTGAAGCTGTACCCCTCCATAACCTCCCTGTCTCACTGGAATGTACCAGTGCAGAACTCCACACAAATATGCCCTGAACCTGTACCCCTTCATAACCTCATTGTCTAACTGGAACGTACCAATGCAGAACTCCACACAAATATGCCCTGAACCTGTAACCCTCCATAACCTCCCTGTCTCACTGGAACGTACCATTGCAGAACACCACACAAATATGACCTGAACCTGTACCCCTCTATAAATTCCCTGTCTCACTGGAACGTACCAATGCAGAACTACACACATATATGCCCTGAACCTTTACCTCTCCATAACCTCCCTGTCTCACTGGAATGTCACAACGCAGAACTCAACACAAATATGCCCTGAACCTGTACCCTCCATAACCTCCCTGTCTCACTTTAACGTAACATTGCAGAACCCCACACAAATATGCCCTGATCGTGTACCCCTCTATAAGTTCCATGTCTCGCAGGAACGTACCAATGCAGAACTCCACACAAATATGCCCTGTACCTGTACCCCTTCATAACCTCCCTGTCTCACTGGAACGTACCAATGCAGAACTCCACACAAATATGCCCTGAACCTGTAACCCTCCATAACCTCCCTGTCTCACTGGAACGTACCATTGCAGAACACCACACAAATATGCACTGAACCTGTACCCTTCCATAACCTCCCTGTCTCACTGGAACGTACCAATGCAGAACTACACACAAATATGCCCTGAACCTGTACCCCTCCTTAACCTCGCTGTCTCACATGAACGTACCAATGCGGAACTCCACACAAATATGCCCTGTTCCTGTACCCCTCCATAATCTCCCTGTCCCACTGGAACGTACCAATGCAGAACTCCACACAAATATGCCCTGTTCCTGTACCCCTCCATAACCTCCCTATCTCACTGGAACGTACCAATGCAGACCTCCACACAAATATGCCCTGATCCTGTACCCTCCATAACCTCCCTGTCTTACTGGAACATTCTAATGCAGAACTCCACACAAATATGCCCTGAAGCTCTACCCCTCCATAACCTCACTGTCTCACTGGTACGTACCAATGCAGAACTCCACACAAATATGCACTGAAGCTGTACCCCTCCATAACCTCCCTGTCTCACTGGAATGTACCAGTGCAGAACTCCACACAAATATGCCCTGAACCTGTACCCCTTCATAACCTCATTGTCTCACTGGAACGTACCAATGCAGAACTCCACACAAATATGCCCTGAACCTGTAACCCTCCATAACCTCCCTGTCTCACTGGAACGTACCATTGCAGAACACCACACAAATATGACCTGAACCTGTACCCCTCTATAACTTCCCTGTCTCACTGGAACGTAGCATTGCAGAACACCACAAAAATATGCCCTGAACCTGTACCACTCCATAGCCTCCCTGTCTCACTAGAACGTACCAATGCAGAACTCCACACAAATATGCCCTGATCCTGTACCCCTCTATAACTTCCCTGCCTCACTGGAACGTACCAATGCAGAACTACACACAAATATGCCCTGAACCTATACCCGTCCATAACCTCCCTGTCTCACTGGAACGTCCCACTGCAGAACTCCACACAAATATGGCATTAACCTGTACCCTCCATAACCTCCCTGTCTCACTGGAAAGTACCAATGCAGAACTCCACACAAATATGCCCTGTTCCTGTACCCCTCCATAACCTCCCTGTCTCATTGGAATGTACCAATGCAGAACTACACACAAATATGCCCTGAACCTGTACCCTCCATAAACTCCCTGTCTCACAGGAACGTACCAATGCATTACTCCAAACAAAGATGCCCTGTTCCTGTACCCCTCCATAACATCACTGTCTCACTGGAAAGTACCAATGCCGAACACCACACAAACATGCCCTGTTCCTGTACCCCACCATAACCTCCGTGTCTCACTGGAACGTACCAATGCAGAACTACACACAAATATGCCCTGAACCTGTACCCCTCCATAACCTCGCTGTCTCACATAAACGTACCAATGCGGAACTCCACACAAATATGTCCTGTTCCTGTACCCCTCCATAAACTCCCTGTCCCACTGGAACGTACCAATGCAGAACTCCACACAAATATGCCCTGTTCCTGTACCCCTCCATAACCTCCCTATCTCACTGGAACGTACCAATGCAGAACTCCACACAAATATGCCCTGATCCTGTACCCTCCATAACCTCCCTGTCTTACTGGAACATTCTAATGCAGAACTCCACACAAATATGCCCTGAACCTGTACCCCTCCATAACTTCCCTGTCTCACTGGAATGTACCAGTGCAGAACTCCACACAAATATGCCCTGAACCTCTACCCCTTCATAACCTCCCTGTCTCACTGGAACGTACCAATGCAGTACTCCACACAAATATGCCCTGAACCTGTAACCCTCCATAACCTCCCTGTCTCACTGGAACGTACCATTGCAGAACACCACACAAATATGACCTGAACCTGTACCCCTCTATAACTTCCCTGTCTCACTGGAACGTAGCATTGCAGAACACCACACAAATATGCCCTGAACCTGTACCCCTCCATAACTTCCCTGTCTCACTGGAAAGTACCAATGCAGAACTCCACACAAATATGCACTGAAGCTGTACCCCTCCATAACCTCCCTGTCTCACTGGAATGTACCAGTGCAGAACTCCACACAAATATGCCCTGAACCTGTACCCCTTCATAACCTCCCTGTCTTACTGGAACGTACCAATGCAGTACTCCACACAAATATGCCCTGAACCTGTAACCCTCCATAACCTCCCTGTCTCACTGGAACGTACCATTGCAGAACACCACACAAATATGACCTGAACCTGTACCCCTCTATAACTTCCCTGTCTCACTGGAACGTAGCATTGCAGAACACCACACAAATATGCCCTGAACCTGTACCACTCCATAGCCTGCCTGTCTCACTAGAACGTACCAATGCAGAACTCCACACAAATATGCCCTGATCCTGTACCCCTCTATAACTTCCCTGCCTCACTGGAACGTACCAATGCAGAAGTACACACAAATATGCCCTGAACCTATACCCGTCCATAACCTCCCTGTCTCACTGGAACGTCCCACTGCAGAACTCCA